>NC_059425.1:181330756-181352494 GCF_021028975.2 Sphaerodactylus townsendi | reverse complement strand
CTTCTTCTTCTTCTTCTTCTTCTTCTTCTTCTTCTTCTTCTTCTTCTTCTTCTTCTTCTTCTTCTTCTTCTTCTTCTTCTTCTTCTTCTTCTTCTTCTTCTTCTTCTTCTTCTTCTTCTTCCAGCTCTGGACAGCTGGAAAGACACAACCATGCTGCCCTCCGACCCCCGGTGCAGCACAGTTCTAAGGCGGCCAAACCTAGAGGAGGGCGCTGCTGGGATGTTGGTGTCCATTGTGGACACCGACTTTGCGGGGTGGGGTGGAGACATTTCTAGGGATGAAGCTGACTTCAGCGGGCTTCTATTGGTGTTCTAGCCCAGGAATGCCAACTTCTGAGCCTGCAGCCTTATGTCACACAAAAGCATGGCACAGGGGCATAACGAGGCAGCCCTGGGCAAACTGTAGCCCTGGGCAAAACCTGAGTTGGATGCCCCCCCCCCCCCATGGGTGGCCACTCCACCACAACCAATTTTTTTTGCACCAGGACATTGGTGCCTTCAGGGGGTGCATTTTTAGACATATCAGCACCGAAATTTCATCATATCATCAGGAGACTGTCCTTATGCTACTCCCCAAGTTTGGTGAGGTTTGGTTCAAGGAGTCCAAAGTTATGGGCTCCCAAAGGGGGTGCCCCATCCCCCATTGTTTCCAATGGGAGCTAATAGGAGATGGGGGCTACAATTTTGAAGGTCCATAACTTTGGCCCCCCTGAACCAAACTGCACCAAACATGGGGGGGGGCATCATCTCCAGATGATACCCTGAAATTTTGGTGCCGATACATCCAAAAATGCGCCCCCTGTGGGAACATCCCAGAAATTTGCCCAAGAATCTTTGTTCTGCATTGAGTTTTCTGTATTGCTGTCAATGGGGGTTGCAGGCTGTGGGGGGCACATTTCTGAAGGCACAGTCTCAAAACTTTCAGGGTCTCATCAAGAGACTGCCCTAATGATACCCCCCAAGTTTAGTGCAGTTTGGTTCAGGGGGGCCAAAGTTATGGACCCTCAAATCTGTAGCCCCCATCTCCTATTAGCTTCCATTGGAAACAATGGGGGATAGGGGCACCCCCTTTGGGAGTCCATAATTTTGGACTCCCTGAACCAATCCTCACCAAACCTGGGGGGTAGCATAAGGACAGTCTCCTGATGATACGCTGAAATTTTGGTGCCGCTAGCCTACAAACTGCGCCCCCTGCAGGCCAAAAATGGAAAACCACTAAAATACCCCGAAACGAACCCAGCATTTTGATGCCCCCCACAAGGTGATGCCCTGGGCAGCTGCCCACCTTGCCCAATGGGCATTACGCCAGTGGCATGGCATAAACCTGTTTCCCCAACGGGGCGATTTGAGCAGCAGGAGGGATTTCAGATTTCCCTCCTCTCTGTGCTGCCCAAATCCCCTTTGGGGGTGGTGTGGCTCCCCCTTTGGTGTGCTGTCCCCAGCCACTGCATGCTCCCTCCCCCCCCCCCTGTGTATTTTCACTTGAATGACGTGTACAAATGTGGTACAGATTTTCTGATTCCTTATCACTTTAGGTTTAATTAAAGTGGGTGGTAATCCTTCCTTTATTGACTTCTCCGGTGCCAGTCAGCATTTGCAGCCTTGGCAAATCAGAGCGTTCTGAATTTTACACCGGCAGTAGGCTATTTATCACTAATCTGGCAAGGAATTTCTCAGCAGCGTCCCCCCTTCAGACATACTGCTCCGGTTCAAGAGGGTCAAGCATTTTACTGGCAGAGAACTTGATTAAATATATATTCCGTTTTATGAAATCCCTCTGAGGACTCAACTTTCCTTAAAGTGCTGTTCGTTCTGCCGGGGAATAGATCTTTTGTAACACGCAGTCGGTTTCTTAATTTTTTCCACTTGAACTTGGCAAGGTGCTGACTTTGGTATAGTTTGGTTCCAGTTTGTAAATAAAGGCCTTTTTTGTTCGCATACACCAGATGGCCTCATAGTGGATGAAACGTTTTATTTATTTTATTTTATTTATTATTGGGATCTATTCGGAGGTTTCAGGGGAGCTGACAAAATTTAAAAAACAACTGTAAAAACAACAGTAAAATGACAACCTTTAAAACACCATAAAAGCATGGTAGTACCACCAATATTCTTCCCCTACTCCAGACTGGCAGCTTCCAGAGGGAACATTGAGGGCGTGGGGGTGGGTCAAGGGAGCAGCAGTGGTGTAGGAGGTTAAGAGCTCATGTATCTAAACTGGAAGAACCGGGTTTGATTCCCAGCTCTGCCATCTGAGCTGTGGAGGCTTATCGGGGGAATTCAGATTAGCCTGTACACTCCCACATACGCCATCTGGGTGACCTTTGGCTAGTCACAGCTCTTCTGAGCTCTCTCAGCCCCTCCCACCTCACAGGTTGTTTGTTGTGAGGGGGGAAGGGCAAGGAGATTGTAAGCCCCTTTGAGTCTCCTGCAGGAGAGAAAGGGGGGATATAAATCCATACTCTTCTTCTTCTTCAAAGGCCTGGATGAATAGGAAGGTCTTTGCCAGATGCCAAAACCAGTGGTAGGATTCAACTAATTTAACAACTGGTTCTGATAGGACTTAGTGGTGGGATCACAACCAGTTCTCTGAACTACACAAAAAATTAGCTACCGGTTCTACCAAACTGGTGCGAATAGGCTGAATCCCACCACTGGCCGAAATCCACAAAGTGTTGGCCATATTTAATGTATAATTCAATAAGCAGGTGATCTCTTCAGTCTAAGGAGTTTCCCAAAGGTTTTTTGACAGGGGTGGAAGAAAATATCTCACTTTTAAGGTTGCTTTAGGTTATGATACACCTCTGAAGATGCCAGCCATAGAGGCAGACAAATACTTACCTTAAGGATGTTGAACTGATGGGAGAGTATGAACTAAATACTTGCCTGAATTAATACGGATGACCCTGAATCTATTTGTTATAGTTGTTAAAAATAAGTTGAACTTACCTGTTGGATGTAGTCGACAAGAAGTGATTGTATTTATAACTAATGAAATATAAAAAATATGAACAATGATATAAATTCATGTATATAGATATACATATTTGAAATATTAGTTATAGCCAGAGTGCAACAGTAGTGGTAGTTCTATTATTATTAATATTTACTATTGCACCCCCTTTTCCTATGTGTGCTTTAGGTTATGAACATATGAAGAGCTGAAGCTGCCATTTATTGAATTTGGACAGGGCTGCTAGTTGGCTACGTGGCCTGGGTTTTTCCTCTGCTAGGTGATTTTCAGCCTAACTTACACAGTTCTAAAATAGTATCTTTAAAGCCATCTACCCTACGTAGGTGACGTTTTCAAAATGTAGGTAATGTTTTCACAAAGCATAGAATTTTATTGCATGTAACGGACCCGAGCATGTCATGTTCTAAATGAGATTATGCAGATTCCTGCATGTTTGACATTCTGCAATGCAAAGCAATGGGTGACATTCTCTTATTTGCCTATCCGTCACAAAATTCTCGCTCCAGTCCAACTCAATGACAGGTTGTGATACGTGCTCATTAAATTAAAAGCTAAGCAGGTTTGAAAGGCTCTAATATGAAGAAGCGGGTTTGATCCTGCACTCCTCCGCATGAGCCGAGGACTCTAATCTGGTGAACCAGGTTTGTTTCCCTGCTCCTACACCTGAAGCCTACTGGGGCTGTGTCTCAGAATTCTCTCAACCCCACTGACCTCACAAGGTGCCTGTTGTGGGGAAGAAGAATAAGAATAAGAATAAGAATAAGAAGAAGAAGAAGAAGAAGAAGAAGAAGAAGAAGAAGAAGAAGAAGAAGAAGAAGAAGAAGAAGAAGGAGAAGGAGAAGGAGAAGGAGAAGAAGAAGAAGAAGGAGAAGAAGGAGAAGGAGAAGAAGGAGAAGAAGGAGAAGAAGAAGAAGAAGAAGGAGAAGGAGAAGGAGAAGGAGAAGGAGAAGAAGAAGAAGAAGAAGAAGAAGAAGAAGAAGAAGAAGAAGAAGAAGAAGAAGAGGAGGAGGAGGAGGAGGAGGAGGAGTTTGGATTTATATCCCCCTTTCTCTCCTGTAGGAGACTCAAAGGGGCTTACAATCTCCTTGCCCTTCCCCCCTCACAACAAACACCCTGTGAGGTAGGTGGGGCTGAGAGAGCTCCGAGAAGCTGTGACTAGACCAAGGTCATCCAGCTGGCGTGTGTGGGATTGCACAGGCTAATCTGAATTCCCCAGATCAGCCTCCACAGCTCAGGTGGCAGAGCTGGGAATCAAACCCGGTTCCTCCAGATTAGATACACGAGCTCTTAACCTCTTACGCCACTGCTGCTTGGAGTGGAAAGGAAGAGTTTGTAAGCCACTTTGAGCCACCTTACAGTTGAGAAAAGCAGGGTATAAATCCAAACTCCTGTTCTACTTTTCTTAACCACAACATGTGACTCAGTGGCCCACCTTGGGTGCCTGCAAGGGAAATAAAGGTCACTCAGGGGTCAATTGGCCATGCTGGCAGGGGCTGATGGGATTTGTAGTTCATGAACATCTGGAGAGCCGCAGGTTGCAGACCCCTACAAGATGTTGTCAGCCCGAATGTTCCAACAATCATGGTGCATTGGATTGGGTTGATTTCCTAAAAAAAGAAGGGGAGGACACTAAAACATTCATTCTGGCTAAGGAGGGAAGACACAACATCTGCATGATAAAAATAATATCTACTGTCCTAAAAGTAAAACAGTGAGGACTGAACTTGCATAGCCAAAAGACACAAGACTAGTTTGCCATAGGCAGTCCTCTGGGATGGATAGAAATAAGCTATTCCGTTCAGGTATGTAGCTTTAACACAATGTGGTGTTTTTTTTTTAAAAAAAGAGATGGCTTAGAGCCAACAGCTAATATAACAGACAGTAAAAGTTGCAGTGCAAAATTAGCATTACATGAGCATCAAATAATTATCCACCTTTGGATTCTGGAAAAACAACCCAGGGAGATGTGAAGACGAGTTTCTTAAGCATGAAAGAACCTTCGGATACCTGAAAACAAATGTTCGTACAGCCTGAATTTTCGAGAAACTGCCACACAGTTAACACAGACTTTAGTTTGGGTGCTGTGTGGTTTCCGGGCTGTATGGCCGTGTTCTAGCAGCATTCTCTCCGACGTTTCGCCTGCATCTGTGGCTGGCATCTTCAGAGGATCTAATGTTGGGAAAGCAAGTGGAGTATATATGTCTGTTGGAGTGTCCAGGGTGGGTGGAGAAACCTATCTGTGAGTAACAAAGAAGGCAGCCAGGTCAATAGTTGAGGGCATCTGAATAGAAGTATGAGTAACAATGAAGACTATAGCATGGGTGTAACCCTGGAGATAGCAAGGTCACTGGTGGGAGCATCTGAATAGAGTATCCTGACCTTTGTTTCTTTGTCTATGGTCATCCCTGTGTTTGTGTGGAAGCTGGTTTAGACACTGTCTTGACTCTGAGTATTTTTTCAACACTGGCAGCCAAGTTCATTTCATTTTTCATAGTTTCTTCCTTCCTGTTAAAATTGTCCGTATTGGCATGGATTTCAGTTTGCTTCCTGTGTGGTCTGGCGTGAGTGGCTTTCAGAGTGGTCCAGAATTTCTGTTTTTCAAATAATATTCTATGTCAGGTTGGTTTATCAAGTGTTCCTGCTATTGCTGATTTTTCTGGCTGAAATAGTCTGCAGTTGCCTTTAGGTGTTCTTTGATACATGTCTGTCTTCGTTTGAGAATTCGGTTCCCTATGTAGACTTGTCCACAGCTGCATGGTATCGCGATAGACTCCTGCAGTAGCTAAAGGATCCCCTCTTATCCTTTAGGAGCGTAGCATCCTGTGAATTTTCTTGAATTGGGTCTGTAGATTGTTTGTAGGTTGTGCTTCTTCGTAGTTTCCTATCGATCAGTGGGTTCCCCTTGATGTATGGGTAAGAACACTTTCCCTCTAAGATGGCTCTTTATCTTTGTTCATGTGGCTTGTTCTTGGTCTTGCAGCCCTTCTGATTTCTGTATTAGAGTAACCATAGCCTGTAGAGCTCTGTTTAGGTGATTCAATTCGTCTTGTAGGAGGTGGGAGTTCACAGATTCTGTTTGTGATGTTACCAAAGTTTTATGGTGCTCCTTTTTTGCCCTGGATGGTGATTGGAGTTTTGTGTAGATATCTGTCTGTGCATTAGGTTTCTGTATACTGTGTGTCCCAATTGCTGGTTTGGTTTGCGGATGACTAAAACATCTAAAAATGGCAGTTTTCCTTCATTTTCTTTCTCCATAGTAAATTCGACAATACACAGGATTTAGACTTTTCTTCTTTTTATGCAAGAGAAAGGGGGCGTGGCCCTGTGGGAGAGTGGCTGCTTTGCACGCGGAAGGTTCCAGCTTCAACCCCTGGTAGCTCCATTTAAAGGGTGATGTCTAAGAGCGTAGAAAGCTACTGGCAGTCAGAATAAATAATACAGACTTAGAGGGGCTGATGGTGTAATTCAGTATAAGGCAGTTTTGTGTGTACATAGAATCAAAGAGTCGGGAAGGGTCCATGAAGGTCATCTAGTCCACCATTCCCAAGTCCCTCAGCCGTTCCTTGTAGGGTTTGTTATCCAGGCCCCTGATCATCCTCCTCAGTCTCCTCTGCTCCTGTTCCATTCTGTCCTCAACCTTTTTGAAGTGAGGTATCCAGAATCGTACACAATGTACACAATGCTCCAGGTAAGTCCTGACCAATGCAGTGTACAGGAGACTATGTTATGCCTGTGTTGATATAACCCAAAATCGCATTAGCCTTTTTTGCTGCTGAATCACACTGGCTGCTCATATTTAACTTACCGTCCTCCCATACCCAAGATCTTGTTCACACACACTGCAGCTCAGTAATATATCCTGCATCCAGTATGCAGCTCCTCATTCTTGAGTAACATATCCTGCATCTGTAACCCCTGTGTAAGAATGGGATGACCCAGAAAAGGGTGGAGTCTGAAAAGAAGCAGAATGCTGCAGAACTCATGAGGTTGGAAAACAAGGCTACCAGGCTGGGACCTTGATTGATTTTATTAAGCCCATAACACCTTGTTTAAGGTAACTGCAATGTTGTTGGGAACTAGTGGGAAGGGAGTATATTTTGATGCTATATTGTAAATGTTAGAATTTATTGTTTCAGGGGTGTTGTGTATGTAGATGGTGAGAGTTTTGTGGGAACCTTCATCGCAGATCCAGTTCGCAAGCCTCTGAAGTCTTCAAAACCAACCACCAAGAAGAATTGGACTTGGCAATATCAGTAGACTGTAAATATAAGGACTTGAAAATGCAAACTTCACAGGACTGTCAAGTGTAAATGTTAAATGTTTTAAAAGCGTTATTTGTTAAGAGAAGTAAACTGTTTTGTTTAAATTTAGTTCTTTGCAACTCCTTCCAAGTACCGCCCCATAGAACCCACAGAAAGAGGTTACACATCCAATATGCAGTTCCTGGATTTTTGCATCCCAGATGTGAATCTTGACACTTTATCCTTGTTGAATCATCTTGTTCTTATACTACCTATTTAATTACCGTCCTCCCCATACCCAGATCTTGTTCCACACACCTGCAACTCAGTAATATATCCCTGCATCAGTAGTACATCCTCATTCTAACTTGGTAATATATCCGGCGTCCAATATGCAGTTCCTCGTTTTTGCATCCCAGATGTCGAATGCGGCACTTTATCCTTGTTGAATCTCATCTTGTTCATATACTACCTATTTAATTACCGTCCTCCCATACCCAAGATCTTGTTCACACACACTGCAACTCAGTAATATATCCTGCATCAGTGTATCTCATTCTTGAGTAATATATCCTGCATCCAATATGCAGCTCCTCGTTTTTGCATCCCAGATGTCGAACGCGGCACTTTATCCTTGTTGAATCGCATCTTGTTCATATACTACCTATTTAATTACCGTCCTCCCATACCCAAGATCTTGTTCACACTGCCACTCAGTACTATCTCCTGCATCCAGTATGCAGCTCCTCATTCTTGAGTAATATATCCTGCATCCAATATGCAGTTCCTCATTTTTGCATCCCAGATGTCGAACGCGGCACTTTATCCTTGTTGAATCGCATCTTGTTCATATACTACCTATTTAATTACCGTCCTCCCATACCCAAGATCTTGTTCACACTTACTGCAACTCAGTAATATATCCTGCATCCAGTATGCAGCTCCTCATTCTCTTAGTGTATATCCACCATCCAATATACAGTTCGTTTGCATCCCAATTCGAGCAGCGTACTATCCTTGTTGAATCGCATCTTGTTCATATACTACCTATTTAATTACCGTCCTCCCATACCCAAGATCTTGTTCACACACACTGCAACTCAGTAATATATCCTGCATCCAGTATGCAGCTCCTCATTCTTGAGTAACATATCCTGCATCCAATATGCAGCCCCTCCCTTCTGCATCCCAGATGTAGAACGGGGTACTTTATCTTTGTTGAATCGCATCTTGTTCATATACTACCTATTTAATTACCGTCCTCCCATACCCCAAGAGATCTTGTTCCACACTTACTGCAACTCAGTAATATATCCTGCATCAGTATACGAGCTCCTCATTCTTGAGTAATATATCCTGCATCCAATATACGGTTCCTCGTTTTACATCCCAGATGTGGTGGCACTTTATCCTTGTTGAATCGCATCTTGTTCATATACTACCTATTTCCTCTTGAGATCAAGAGACAATGTCATGAAGTGGTTAGGGGGCCACTGCAGACCCAGAGTAGACCCATGTGCAAAATCCCTACTCAGTCATGGGGCTAGTCACATGTTCCCTAACCAAGGCCGTTTCCACATGGCCACACTGGGGGGTCAGGTTGGCGTACATGACGCCGACCCAACCCCCCTGGGATCCGCACAGGCGGTCCCGGAAACTACGAGGAGATGGCTGCATGCGCCATAGCCAATTGACTCTACCCTGTCCAGCGTCGCTGAGGCCAAGGGACATGCCCTGCGTGACTGCTCCTGGAGGTGCAGGGGCGGAGACGGCTCCTGAGCCTCAGCGGCGATACCGGGCCTGAGAAGTCGCGAAAATGGTCGGCTGGGGCTTTGGGGAGGATAAGCCTTTCAGCGTGACGTTAAGCACAGCAGCGGTTAAGAGCCTGTTTCCCAAAAAAAACGCTAACAAGGGGTGAGGTTGAGAGCAGCAGCGCCGCTGAGGGAGCTTGAAGGCGGCTGCAAAGCAGCTAAGCTATCTGGTATCCCTAGGGGACAGCGTTTTTGCAGTCTCCAGGGCGCTGTTTTTGGCCTGTGTGGAAAGGGTCCAAGATTTATCTCAGGGTTGTGAGGATGAAGAAGAGGAAAGGTTACATATAGAATGGATAGGTTACTACAGCAGCATCAGCCGAATTGTCTTATTGCGGAATTGGCCAGGAAGTCCCTGTAGTGTCTTGGGTTGACAAGTCCCCTACCACCTGTGGGGGGATGGCAAATGGGGTCGCTGCGGCTCCCTGGAGATTTGGGGAGGACAGGAACGTCAGTGGATCCAATGCCCCAGAGCCCATCTGCTATAGCATCCATTTTCTCCAGGGAAAATTATCTCTGTAGTCTGGAGAGGAACAGTAATTCCAGGGGAGCCTCAAGTCCCCTGGAGGCAGGCAGGCATTCATAATTCAAGACAGAAACTACCCTCAAAGAAATACAGTTTCATGGTCTGGTGATATGGCAAGAATATATATATATATAAAAAGCTGAATGAAAGTGCTTTGAACTTGATAAGGAATGCTCAAGTGGGAGGGAAAAGAGAAGCCAGAACCCCCCCCCCCCAAAAAAAAAGAGATGGATTTGCGTCACACAGAGGGATTGTTGTTTGGAAAGGAATGAAATTCAGAGAGTCAGTGAGATTAGCTGGAGATAGCAAAGAATAGGGGTCATTCATTTAGCCCCAGTATCGTCTGTGAACACAGAGAACACAGCGGGGTGAAGAAGAGTGCTTATCTCTGTAGCTGAGAATAAACAGAGCCCTGCAGTCTTTTTACCACCCGTACAGAGCAGAGAGGACATAGACTGGCGCTTCCTTGTACCAGGTGCGTTTGGGGGGGAGGGGTGCCCCTGTTTTTCCATAGCAGAGATCATCTAGATAAAGAAAACATCTCTTAAAGACCATGTTAAGGGACTGCCAGATACTTCCAGTCCTCTTATGACCTTGAGTGAGACTTCTTTGGGTAAATGGCTAAAGGTATCTCAACAAAGATATGATTGATTTCTCGTCAAGAACATTAGAAAAGAAAGGTACACGGTTCCTCTCTATGCAAGGTAACCTTTGTCCTGTAGCTCCACTACTCAAAGGGGCTTACATCCGCACAGATCTAATTAGGATCGGCAACTCCAGGTTGGAAAATTCCTGGATAATTGAGGGTGCATCCAAGGGATGGCAGGGTGAGATCTCAATGGGGTATAAAGGCCACACACCCCACCCCAAAGCAGCCATATTTCTCCAGGGGAATTGATCCGTGGACCTTTCCCCCACTCACGTTTACTGCTTACTAATCTCCCGAGGCCAGCGGAAGGGGTCAACCTGCACTCCCACTACAGGAAGTGACAGCAACACAGCCGCCCGACTCTGCTGCTCTTAAGCCCCCTCAGCGAGGTCATTTTGGCTGCTCAAAGCAAGCCTTTTGACCCCTGCATGAGGCTGCAGAGGCAGTGGGGAAGCCTGGGAACGGCTGGCCTTCGGAGTCCCTGGACCAGGCCAGAAACCGGCTGATCATTTTAAAAGAGGTGGGGAAACGGTGGGCTGGAGACGGTTGCAATTGGGGAGATCTCAGGCCTTGTCTGGTAGGTGTAATTCTTGTATCAGGACCCCAAAACAAGGGCAGCATGAGGCAGCAACAGGCAGGTTACTGAGTTTATTGATGGCTGATCAATGAAGCATTCTTACATTAGTGCAATTTGTTGCTCTCTGAATCTGCCCTGGTTCCTAAATTAGCCTGCGCTCCTGATGACTTCATGCTTACCTGCCTGAAAAATAGTGTTGAGAGAAGTTAAGGAGCAGCAGTGGCGCAGTGGCTAAGAGCAGTGGCTAAGAGCAGGTGCGCTCTGATCTGGGAACTGGGTTTTGATTCCCAGCTCTGCAGCTTGAGTTGTGGAGGCTTATCCCAAGGGAATTCCAGATTAGCAACCTTACACACCCAGCTGGGTGACCTTGGGGCTAGTCACAGCTTTTCCAGAGCTCTCTCAGCCCCACCACCACCTCACAGGGTGTTTGTTGTGAGGGGAAGGGCAAGGAGATTGTCAGCCCCTTTGAGTCTCCTACAGGAGAGAAAGGGGAGATGTAAATCCAAACTCTTCTTCTTAAGTCACATCTCCTTCCCCTCATGGGCTGCTTCGCCAGCTAAGGGCTTTGTCGATGCTGCTCAATCACCCAAGTGGCTGTTGAAGTGAAAACCCTCTGCAGAGAACAGGGCAGCGTTTAAATGGAGTTTCCTGCCCCCTTCTGATTGGCTGCTCCTATGGCAACCAATGACTCACTAGAGTTCTTGTATTTATGTTAAATGGAAGTGGCATCAAGCAATACCTCAGCAACAGGGGTGACCCTCCTGTGCCCTCAGTTCCTGTCCCCTACGGTTGAGAAACTGAGGGGCAGAAGAAAAGAACGGCCAGAAAATGACCTCCAGAGGGACCCTCTAGGAATTTCCCTACTTCTACACAGTTTTTACCATAGAAATTGGGGAAGCTCTAGCGTGTCACCCCAGAATTGATATCACATCCTCAAAACTCTGTGCAGGCAAGATTCCGATTAAGAATTATTATTATTATTATTATTATGGGGCAGCCTCTCTATCTAGGTTTCCGTTACAGCCACCTAGAGCCCAGGGGCAGGGAACTCTTCTCCCCACCTCAAGCCAGAGGGGAAGAAAGAGGCAAAGGTTCCCAATCACAGACAACAGTCTTACTCAGAATAAAAAAGCTTAGAGTTTATTTCCTAGAAGCCAGCACAGGTCCCACCTAAAATGAGAGCTGCCTCGAGGAACTGGCGAGGTCCAAGGTTTTTAAAGGGTCTCTGGGTACACATCAAAGCAGAGTCCACATACATTGCAAAGATTTGGGGTTGCAACAAATTATCCCACGTCAAACATTTGGGTACAATTTCCCAAACAGGCATTTCTAAATAAGTGAATGTAGAACGGTTATCTGTGCATCCCTGGCTGCTCAGCTATCACCTTGTTTATGAACTTCTTGTAACAACAGTAAGGTCATCAGAGTTCCTGAGAAGGGGGGGCCGGAAGGCAGGAGACAGGGGTGTTTAGACATTCCAGGTTGTTTATGCTTTATCTCTGCATAACGGAAGGGTTATCTTCCCAATATCTAACAGTAGAATTAGCCCTATAGACTGAGGGCTCCTTGTCTGGGCAATTTGCTAGAATAGTTAGCAGCCTCACCTAAGAGCAGAGGGAGAGATCTATAAGTAATGCTACTATCTTGATATCCTTATAATGTATTTCTTTAAAGCATAATTTCCAGCTCTTCAGCGTTGCTCACAACTCTAGTCTCTCTCGACACTGCCCTCAAACTCCTGGAGTTTGCTGAGGCAGTGCCAGAAATCCCAACACCAGTGTCATGTCTGGGAACTAAATTTTTGACACCTGCATCAGGAATACATTGTCATTATTGTTATGCATGTCAGTAGCACTGGTAGCCAGCAACCACCTCTCCCTACAACATTAGCCCTGTAGGAACTGAGGAATGAAGGAAAGCAAAAAGAAGAGTTATGCGGATTTTCTTTCGTTCAGTGCGGTGCAAGAAAAAACGGAGGCCATCTGAAATATCGGCTGCCCTCTCCCCTCCTTGGAAGAACTCTACAATTCCCAAAGCCTAAAGAAAGCCCCAAATATTCCGAGAGACCCGTCTCATCCACCACGCTCTCTTTTTGAACTGTGACCATCCGGCAGACGATACAGGTCTATCAAAACCAGGACAAAGAGGCTTAGAGACAGCTTCTACTCTAGAGCTGCGGCTATGCTAAACTCTGTGGCTTCGTGTTGATGTGTTTGGGGCTGTGTTGGAATGGGTGGAGGAAGGGGAAAGTGAGGATGGGGTATGAGTCTGAAATTGGGTGCATCGAGGAATGCTGCTGTAAATTTCGTTGTGCGTGCACAATGACAATAAAATGCTTATGCTTATGCTTATAAAGTTAACAGTCAATACCTTTTTCTGGTCCTAACAGGATGTAGGCATCATTCAAACCCCCCATTAATAGGACAGTGGCAATGCTTATCCTTGATGTGTCTCGAAATGTCACTGCATGCTCCTGTATTCCAGAGCGATCCTTTAATTTCCAAGGTAAAATGCTCCCCTCGCACGTAGAGTGGCGGAAATATGACCCAAACCATTACACTTACCTTTTCTTTTTAAATGCCTCATCGAAAAGGTTTTACCTTCTGTTCTTTTTCTTTCCCTTTCCTGGGGCTTGGTGCTCGGCAATGCGTGATACATGACCTTAAATATCAGAGATACCCTTACTGTAGGGGAATTTTGAGTGGAGTATTGTACGGGTCACAGTAAATTATGCGGGCAGGTTGGTTTATGGGTTTTGAATTATCTCCTCCATCTCACAACACTAGTTCTGCTACTGTTCTTAGGAGATATCTTTAAGGAGGTCGAACAGGAGATCCTAAGATTTGTATTCAGTAGGGCTTAATCCCAGAAAAGTGTTTAGGATTGCACTGTGAACACAATTGGAGCAACATCTAAGCCACATGAAAAAGTGACTGTTGGATTTCTCTAAATAAGCTAAAACAGACTTAATTTTTGGTGCTTAGGTAAAGAAATAACACACCATCCAGTAACATGAGACTGTTCCCTTGGAATCCAAATGATAGGATCTTTGTGTGGTTCCCATAAATCAGCAATGTACAGACTGACCCCCCCACAAGAACTTATGAGAGGGCCTTCTGAAACTTCCTTCCATCTCCACAATATCAGGCTCATTCCGCATATGCAGAATAATGCAGTTTCAAACTGCTTTCAGTGCTCTTTAAAGCTGTGCGGAATAGCCAAATCCACTTGCAAACAGTTGGGAAAGTGGTTTGAAAACGCATAATTTTGCGTGTGCGGAATGGGCCTCATTCTGGCAATATTGCAACCACAAATGGCAACCAAAACCATACACAATATTTCAAATGAGGGTTCACAATTGCTCTACATATAAAGGCTTTACAACATAGGTCAGTGGTGGCAAACCTTTGGCATTCCAGATGTTATGGACTACAATTCCCATCAGCCCCTGCCAGCATGGCCAATTGGCCATGCTGGCAGGGCGTGATAAGAGTATAGTCCTTAACTATCTAAGGTATAAGAGTTCCTCCCTACAGGACATAGGTCGACCGGTTGTCAAATTGCTTTCTAAGTAATGGCATGGCGTTTTCCCATTTCACCTTGCCTTCCTGTAAGGAGGCGGCTTATGGGTAGGGTAGCCAACCTCTAAGAGATGGCTGGAGATCTCCTGGGATTATAATTGATCTCCAGGTGGATTCTATGGCATTATCCCCAGGGAAGTCCCTCCCCTCCCTCAAACTCTGCCCTCCTCGGGTTTAACCTGGTGTTTCCAAACTCTGAGCTGGCAACCCTAGTAAGAGCCATAGCGGCCCTTTCCGCACATACAAAACTTAAGTTTTCAGAGTGCACATAAAACATACAAATGTTTTGGGGATCTGTGCGAAAGAGGGACACTGAGTAAAGGGGACATCCAGGTCTAGAGGCAGTAGACCTCTGAACATCAGTGCTAGGAGGCAACATCGGGGAAGGTCTTAGCTTCTATACGCTGATGGTCTTTCAAAGCAACTGATTGGACACAGTGTGAAATGAGATGCAGGAACAGATGGACCGCTGGCCTGATCCTGCATGGTGTGTTATAAGTATAGGACTTTCTTTCTTTCTTTCTTTCTTTCTTTCTTTCTTTCTTTCTTTCTTTCTTTCTTTCTTTCTTTCTTTCTTTCTTTCTTTCTTTCTTTCTTTCTTTCTTTCTTTCTTTCTTTCTTTCTTTCTTTCTTTTTTCTTTCTTTCTTTCTTTCTTTCTTTCTTTCTGGTCTGCAAATGCCTTAGCAGACCAGGTGCTTGGAAGCAGCAGAAGCAGCAGAAGGCCATTGCTTTCACATCCTGCACGTGAGCTCCCAAAGGCACCTGGTGGGCCACTGCAAGTTGCAGAGTGCTGGACTAGATGGACTCTGGTCTGATCCAGCAGGCGTGTTCTTATGTTCTTATGTTCTCTCCCTCTCTCTCTCTCTCTCCCTCCCTCCCTCCCTCCCTCCCTCCCTCCCTCCCTCCTTTGATATCCTTTATTTGCCTACCCTTTTCCTAGAGTTTTCATTTTTTTCCTGATTATTCTGTTTACAAACATCAATGATTCTATCCAATTATCTTTCTACATATGAGTTGGATCCTTCTGCATAATTTTGTTAATCTTTAGGGATAAACAATTAAGCTCACTGATGGGTAAAACTTGTATTAATTTACTTAAATTTATTGTTAATTAACCAACGTTTATTAAGCAAGAGTCATTTACTTAGCACTGTTCAAAATAAAACATGACCTTTCCTTGCCGGAGGGAACAGCGATCTAAAGAATATAAACAAATGCTCGGAAAGAGAAGAAAGCGTGTGAGAGCATACGTCTGCAGAATTCATATTGCCAGCAAAGTTGGAAAGACATGAATAGGTTTTTGAAAAAATGATAGGGACTGAAATGATAAGAAAAGAGAGGTTTCGCTGTAATTTGTGCTTACTGCTTTGAACATGGTGGGCTTTACTTCTGAGTAAACAGGAAATTGTATGAGAGGAATTGTATAAGATGGCACAAAAATAAGGTGACCAGAGTTTTACTATTGAAAAGTGGGGCAGCCGCTTAGAAACCGCCCGCGCCGCATGCGCCGCCGCGCCGCGCCGCGCTGCGCCTGCGCCGCATGCTTTTACACCTGCATGAGCACACTGTCTTTTTCGCGGCGGCTCGGTCAGGAAAAGGGGAAGGCCCAGAGGCACTATGACGGCGGAAGCTCCCTCTCGCGCTGCCACACCTGCCTTCTCGGTAAACCCTGTTTTCCTGATGGGGAACACCGCCGCCAAAGCAGTGTGCTCCTGCAACCCCAGCGTCGCGGCGCTGCGCACTGCCTTCTGGGATGCTTCCCTGTTTCCGGGGAAGTGCCCAGAGAGCAGTCGGCAATCTTGCCCTGCGACCACAGGAGCACGATGCCCTAATCCGGGACAATGTCAAAGCCAGTAGGGACCTTGAGACACATTAGCATAAAGCGTGAGTGTCCCTTGAAATCGGAGACTGACTGGTCACCTTACACAAAAAGCAAATTCAGTTTCCTCTCCTGCTCCAGTAGCCATCTTTTAAAAATCCGCAATGGTTTTAAGCATAAGTTTTAAAAAGTTATAGGAGGTGAGAGGGGGTAGAATGGAATGCTTCACTGATTTTATACATTTGAACCCTTATGTCCTAATTTAAGTGTTCATTTGCTTGTTTGTTCATTTATCGGATTTATAGGCCCCCTTCCCTGCCAGAAGAGCTCAAGGCGGCTTTGTGGTCAGAACTTCCAATAAGTCACCAAGACCTATTTTTCTTTTTCATTTTTTTCTCTCGGGATGTCCCCCACCCCACCCTCCAATTGCACTGCCAGGCAACCATACAAGCAGAGGTGGGATCCAGCAGGTTCCACGGTTCCTGAAGTGGGTTACTAATTATTTATTATTATTATTGCAAAGGGGTTTACTAGTGGTGATTTTGCCACGTGATTTTGCCTTAGTTGCAGCCCCTCCTCTCAGCAGTATAGCGAACTTAGAAGCAGTCTAGCAGGAGGTGCACCGGCGTCGTGGCAGCCTAAGCCTGGTGCATTTTGTTTCCACAGGACGAGCGCCTTAGCTACATCACTTATACAGCCCACGCCAGGAATGCCCAGCCCGGAATGCCCGGCCGCCCCATCGTGCCCTGCCCAGCCCCATTGGCTCAGCCACAGGTTGAATCCCACCACCGTAGGGAACCTGCTACTAAAGTTTTTGGATCCCACCACTGCATACAAAGGTACCTTATGGAGAAGCGGGCAAAAGGTGTTTAGTCTATTGCATTGCATTGGGGGAGAGCATGGTCCCATTGAATGCTGGGTAGATTAAAGTTTTCTGAACCTGGGGGCACTCTTGTTACAGGCACCACCGGTACATCTGGGCCTCTTCCCTCTCTTTCCTTTACTCCAAGTCCCAGATTAGCCTCTCCACCACCATCTTGCTTGGAGAATTAAGACAGTGGTGGGATCCAAAAAATTTACTAACAGGTTCCCATGGTGGTGGGATTCAAACTGTGGAAGTAACCAATGGGAACAGGCCGGGGCATGATAGAGTAGGGGCATTCCCTGGGCGGGGCTGTGGCAAGGATGCAACCGCTACGCCCGGTATGGGTGGGGAATCGAATGCAGGCGCGGGCTGCCATGCGCCGGTGCACCTCCTGCTAGACTGCTTCCAAGTTCTGCGCTACTGCTGAGAGGAGGCAAAGGCTTAAAAAAACTCCACGTGTACAAAATCGCCAATTAGTAACTCCCTCTCGGCCCACACAAATAATTAGTAACCTACTCTCGGGAACCAGTGAGAACCTGCTGGATCCCACCTTTGAATTAAGACATTTGATAGCTATGGTTGGCATTGCAAAGAAGTATAAAGAAGGTCCAGGAAGTGGCATTAGATGAATTCACAAATCTCCTGAGATTTTTTTTTATTGAAACATGGTACACCTCCCTGCAGAAATGCCTGCCAGTCATTGACTGGGAGAGAATCTCCAGGGAGTTCTCCCATTTGTTGTCCTGGAAACCGACACACAGGGCATGTAGAGGCCAGGCAAGGAAGAAGACAGCTAGTCCTAGCCTTCAACAATGCAGGAGGGTGGGCTTTAAGCAGCCCTTCAGATCAATCTGAGAACAAACCAGACGTAAAGGTTAGTAAGGTGGAGAGAAGGAGGATGGCTTGGGGGGGAAAAACATTTTTCAAGCTAGTGTAAAAGGATGAGATCAGGATAGACTGAGCTATCCAGATCAGGGGTCATCTGTATTACTTCCCGCTACATATCAAAATCGCGTTAACTTTTAGTCCATCCTGTTTTCTTCCCATTTGGCTGATCCAGATCCTGGGAAACCTGGGAAAGGACTGGGAAAGGACTGGGCTCCCCATACTTTCCAGGCCACCACTTGACCTCCCACTAGTGTTCTGTGTTCCACGGGCCAAGGCTGATGGGTGGCAGCCAAGGAACAGGGCATTTCCCGTGGTGGCACCTCACATCCAGAATGCATTTGCCCTTTGAAGTTTGCCTGGCACCTACTTGCTGCCTTTACAGTAGTGCAGTGGCATAGCACCAACGGGGAAGGGGGGCATGATGCCCTGGGCGAAGCAGCGGCGGAGGTGTGGCTGGACCTTGGAGGGGGCGTGGCCAGGGCGTTCTGGGGTGGGGCAAGGATGGGTGGCGCAGGGGCACAGTTTCCCCTTGCTCTGCCTCTGAGCTAGTGTCCATTTGTAGCTAGTATGATATCTAGGGTTGCAACCTCAAGGTGGAAACTGGAGAGTTTCTGAAACTATCCAAACTACAGGGACCCTGGCTGCTTTGGAGGGTGGAGTCTGTGACATTATGACATTATGCTCGGCTGAGGTCCCTCCCCTTCCCGAACTCTGCCGCCCCAGGCTCCACCCCACAAATCTCCGGCTATTTCCCCACCCAGAGTTGGGACTGAATGTGCCCTTTAGAGCTGCTGCATACTGGGGCTGCAGATATATTAAAAATGTGGGGAACCCGAACTGACGGCCTGTTTCTTTGGCAAGTCTGAGATACATTAATCTCCTCTGTATCCCCAGTATAATTTCTTCCATCAGTGGTAAAAGCCGACCTGCATTTGAAGGCCGACGACCCTCTTCCAGAGTGTCGTGTAAACCATGAAGAAGAAGAAGAAGAAGAAGAAGAAGAAGAAGAAGAAGAAGAAGAAGAAGAAGAAGAAGAAGAAGAGGAGGAGGAGGAGGAGGAGGAGGAGGAGGAGGAGGAGTTTGGATTTATATCCCCACTCTCTCCTACGGAGACTCAAAGGGGAGCTGACAATCTCTTTGCCCCTTCCCACTCACAACAAACACCCCTGTGGTGGGGTGGGAGCTGAGAGAGCCTCCGAGAGAATCCACGTGACCTTAAAGGTCCACCCAGCCCAGGCGTGTGTGGGAGTGCACAGGCTAATCTAGATTCCCAGATAAGCCTCCACAGCTCAGGCTGACAGAGCACAGGAATCGACCAGTTCCTCAGATTAGATACAGAGCTCTTAACCTCCCTGCAGCCACTGCTGCTCCTTTAAGGTGGTAAATCCACTACAATCCCTGCTCCTTTTAGGTAGTAAATCCCACTACAAAGTAGAAAGAAGATTTAGAAAACTGATTTTTTGATTAGGCCTCCAAAGAAAGAGAAATAATAGTACCCATTTATTTAAATAGGGTTCAGCTTTTCGATTGGAAGCCTGCCTCAGAGAGCGTTTAAGCCCAGCAGTGTTGTGAGGCATGTAGCCGAAGAGCTAATAATCAAAAAATCCACTGATGTATATACAGTCCTTGAAGGGGGAAAATGTTCGCTTTGTTTATCTCCGACGTGCCTCCTTCCCTACAGCTGCCACGAAATATTTCCATGACACATTTTCATCGTTTGCAGTTGAAAAAACAGTGCTGTTAAACAACATGCATACGGGCTTTGTCAATTCTATATGTTACCTTTCAAGTCTGCCTTGCATTAGGGGTGAGTCGCAGTTTACATGGAAATACATAACAATGGACGCTCTCCTCTCCAGCTGTGTGTATAACTCCCATTAAGAGGCACACAGACGAGTCGCTTCAAATATCGGTGGTGATTAGAAGTTATTACCATCTGACAGCTGTTCTTATTAGCAGTGGGCTAAGGTCAATCATCTCCATTTGGTACCACAATTAACCCATATTAGAAAAATTACCACCTCCACACAGCTGCATTAATTACCAGCATCTTTGCTTGAACTCACTGTAGTTGCCCAAGGTTTTATGGGACGCGGAGCCTGCTTTTGGAAAGGTTGTGGTCTCTTCCCCTTCCAAACTCGGCCTTGTCAGAATCTTTTCAGGAAGTTTGGATTTGGGTGCTGTGTGGTTTCCGACTGCTATGTGATGTTCTAGCAACATTCTCTCCTGGCTGATTTAGCCATCTGTGGCTAGCATCTTGGGATCTGATGTTTGGGAGAAAGCAAATTGGAGTATATATCTGTTGGAGTGTCCAGGGTGGGTGAAAGAGCATTGTCTGTGAGTAACAAAGAAGGCAACCAGGTCAATTGTTGAGGGCATCTGAATAGAAGTATGAGTAACAATGAAGTCTATAGCATGGGAGTGACAATGTAGATAGCAAGGTCACTGGTGGAGCATCTGAATAGAAGTATCCTGGCCTTTGTTTCCTTTGTCTATGGTCATCCTTTGTTTGTGTGGAGCTGGTTAGACACTGTCTTGACTCTTGTATTTTTCAACACTGGCAGCCAAGTTCTGTTCATTTTCATTGAAAAATACTAGAGTCAAGACGGTGTGCTTCCAACCCTGCTGAGATAACCATAGACAAAGAAACAAAGAGCAGACTCTATTCCAGGCTCTTCCCTGTGACCCTACTATCTACATTGTCACTATAACTCATTGTTACTCATACTTCCTATTCGAATGCCCTATTGACCTGGTGCCTCCTGAACAATGTCACCACTGCTCAACAGACATATATACTGCTGCTGTGAGATCTCTAATAACTGCTGCTAGAACACGGCCATACAGCCCGGAAACCACACAGCACCCAAGTGATTCCGGCCATGAAAGCCTTCGACAATATTTATTTATTTATTTATTTATTTATTTATTTATTTAATTAAATTTCTATACCGCCCTTCCCCGAAGGGCTCAATACAAGTTTGGATTTGTTTTCACGGCGGCTGGCTTAGCTTTACCTCAAACACGCTCTCTTATTTGGTCTCGACAGAGTGGTGGATTCATATAACCAAGAAGTTGCAAGACCTAGCTGTGTCCCTTGATGATCTCCTTCTCATGACTGCTAATGAGATATACTGTCCCATAAAGCAAAGACTCTTTGAGCAGGACTACCAGAAACTGACGGCACAAGCAAATAAAACCTGTTCTCCAATCCATCTGCATATTTTGCCTCGTTTTCCCACTCCTGCTCACTATCTACATCTTCTACATGAGCCCACTCTGAGACGCGCTGTCACCTTAGCCAGATGCAATGTTCTTCCTTCTACCAGACGATACAACAGAGAGCACCATCTTCCATCCTCTGGTAGATCTTGCACCTGCAATCCTGGTCTTGAAGAAACCGTCCATCATGTTCTATTATATTGCCCTTTATATGCTGAAGAGCGGGAAAGACCACTTAATCCTCTCTTAGCTGATCTAGGCAACACTACAGATGCTGTCAAAACTTTGTTCTTGTTAGACAGCAACTCAACTGTTACCATCGAACAAACTGCTAGATTCTTGTGTGTTGAACGTTCCCAAATGCTTAGCAGACTCAATCCCAATTCAGTGGCTTAATATTCCAGCTCTCATGATGCTTGTTTTTTTTAAACTTTTTTACCAGCCAATTTTTAATTTCCATTGTATAATTTATATATATGCCATTAATGGTTTCATCATCATCATCATCATCATCATCATCATCATCATCATCATCATCATCATCATCATCATCATCATCATCATCATCATCATCATCATCATAAAAAT
>NC_059425.1:181312166-181330668 GCF_021028975.2 Sphaerodactylus townsendi | reverse complement strand
CTGAACATCTGGAGGGCCATCATTTGAAGACCCCTGCTATAGAGTCTACCTACCAAACCCGTCATTTTCTCCAGGGAGCTCTCTAGGGAGATCTTCAGAACACACCTGTTAGTTGACAATCAGAAAGCCAGGCAGGAGTTTGGAGAGGCAGTTTATGGAGATTTTCCTTTTCGAGGGAAAGGGAGTTTCCTTTCCATTCCTTGCCTATGCTGTGCTTGTCTTTCCCAGCCCTTGGGCAAAAACTTGAAGGAATAGGACCAAAATTGATACTTCCATCTACCCAGAAATAGCAGTTTCTTTCTATAAAGCTCCGGAGTTTGTTTCCAGCTGCCGTTGCCTAGACGGGTGAGAATGGGGGCGTCTCTACCAGAGGGACATGTGGGGTCACATGTCCCTGGGCGCCACCCATTTGATCATGTGGGGGCACAAAATCACACACCCCACATGATCAAGCTGTGGTCAAGGGTGGGGAACCTGTACATATCCCTCTGACAGGTACACAAGCCAGCGCGGCCTCCGATGGAGGTTGGGGGGGCAGCTGCAGCCGGCGCCGTGTCACGGCAAGCCGTGGGCTGGACTAGGAACCTGGCACACGGCTTGCAAAGTTGCTGTGGCCTGCGACCTGGAGCCAGCGACTACCAGCCCACCCCCTCCATTGGAGGCTGCACCTGCCTGGCGGGCCCACTGCCCTCCTTCACCAGTTAAGAAGGGGGCGGGGGGATCGCCCAGAGCAGGTGTTTCCCTGAGCACCATTTCCCCCCGGTACGCCTCTGCGAGAACATGAAGCATTTTTGAGGACTTATTGCCACAGTTGTGTTCCATCCCAAAATAATTTTCACCCAACCCAGAATAATGTTCATCCACTCAGGAGACCAAAGTGGGATGGTTTTTGATCCACCTGAAACGAAGCAGGGTGGCATCCCATCCCACTTCAAGGACTGGTAGTTAAAATAAAAGTGAACCTGAAATATGTCGGCCAGCAGATTCGGCCACATTTTAAAAAGTTAACAATGAGTGAGGTTTAGTATTCCAAAGCCAGACCTTGATCTTTTGTTCCGTGGTTGTAGGCAGGCAAATTAAGAAGCTGATTCATGGCTGCTTCACGAAATGCTGAAGGTCACGCCTCACTTTGTTAATTAAAGTATTTAATATTCATAGTCGTATTAATCAAGCAGCAAAACTCCAAAGGCCAAAATGTCATTCTAGTGCTGAACTTCTGTTGGGAAGCAAATGGAACGAGGGGCTGTATTTTCACTTTAAAAAAATACCCACAATCCCCTGATCGAAGGACATCCACGTACAGAAGCGAGCTTTGGGCTGCATCAGGAGCCATTTGAACAAATCACACACAAAACATGCAGGCTGAACATGTGTTTGAAAGCCAATACATGCTTCATTATTCTCAGAGGACATGCATTTGATGACTACACATCTTCCCCCACATGTGGACAACATTGGTCATGTTCAACTCACCATTTTTTGTTAGTCTAGTTCACAGGGGTGTTAGTCTGGCAGCCCTCCAGATGTGCTCATGGTTCATACTCCCACCAGTCCCTCCCAACATGAGCATTGACTATACTGGCAAGGGCTGATGGGAATTGTAGTTCATGAACATCTGGAGGGCTGTGAGTTTGACACCCGTGGTCTAAACAATTATTTGCCCAGCCTAAGTCCAAACTGCCCTTCAATCTCAGACACCAGAGTCAAGAATTGACATAGAAAAGGCACGTTCATTAAACTTTCAAAATTGTGTTGGGGTATGCTACGGCCTTCTACATTTCTGCCTCACACTAATCCATGCATCTGTTTCTAACTTTAGAAATGCAATTCAGGCTCAGTGTAAAAGGCAAGTTTCATGTCTGACGTAAACAACTTTGAACACTAAGCAGTGCTCCAAACCATGCGACTTTGTAATGCAATGTGCAATTCTAAAATGTCCAAATTGAGTTAAGGAGCAGACCAAACACACCAAACCATTTGGAAAGTTTCTCACTCAATAATGTTTGAAGTAAACATTAGATTCAACCTAAATTTTAAACATATCTGCGTACTTCGCTGTGCAGATACTTGACAACTGAACACATAGAATCAGAGAGCTGGAAAGGGCCATACAAGCTCTAGTCCCTGCTTAATGCAGGGTCAGCCAAATGCAGGATCAGCCAAAGCATAATGCAGGATGCAGGATCAGCCAAATGCAGGATCAGCCAAAGCATCCCTGACAAGTATTCCTCTAGCACAGAGGTCTGCAACCTGCAGCTCTCCAGATGTTCATGAACTGGCTACTCACATAAGTCTCCTGTCAGCATGACCCTCACCTCACGCTGCTGACAGGGGCTGATGGGAATTGTAGTTCATGAACATCTGGAGAGCCGCAGGTTGCAGACCCCTGCGTCTAACAGCTGCTTGAAGACTTCCAGTGAGGGGGAACTCACCATCTCTCTAGGCAGCTGATAGGAATACATATATATATGTTTATTAAGGAACAGCAGTGGCACAGTGGTTAAGAGCAGGTGCATTCTAATCTGGAGGAACCGGGTTTGATTCCCCGCTCTGCCACTTGAGCTGTGGAGGTTTATCTGGAGAATTCAGATTAGCCTGGGCACTCCACACACGCCAGCTGGGTGACCTTGGGCTAGTCACAGCTTCTCGGAGCTCTCTCAGCTCCACCCGCCTCACAGGGTGTTTGTTTTGAGAGGGGAAGGGCAAGGAGATTGCAAGCCCTTTTGAGTCTCCTACAGGAGAGAAAGGGGGAATATAAATTCAAACTCTTCTTCTTCTTCAAGCCATTTTATTATGTGTATTGTTATAAGTATTAGAGAGATGTAAGATTTAAGCAAAACACTGGCTCTTGCAAGAAGCTGTACATTCACTGATAGCTAAGGGTAAAAAAATGCAAAATAAACATCAGAAGAGATAACGGGGGAAAACAGGTTTGGTTGATATAGCAACCAAAATCCTGGTACGGGGCAAGGTGACATAAAGAATATGCCCAAATATAGAAAGCAAAGGTGGCTGATTCCACCGTTGAACTACTCCTATTGTAAAAATGTTTTCCCAATGTCCACCTGGTACCTTTCCTCCCATAATTTTTACCTATTATTGCGAGTCCTATTCTCTGTTGCCAACAGGAGCATCTCCCAGCCTGCCCTCCTCCAAGTGACAGCCATTCCGATACTTCAAGAGAGCAATCTTGTAATAGAATCATAGAGTTGGAAGAGACCACAAGGGCCATCAAGTCCAACCATGCAGGAACACACAATCAAAGCACTCCCGACATATGTTCATCCAGCCTCTGTTTAAAAACCTCCAAAGGAAACTCCACCACTCCTGGAGGCAGTGAATTCCACTGTCGAACAGCCCTGGCAGTCAGAAACTTCTTCCTAATGTTTAGGTGGAATCTCTTTTCGTGCACCTTGAATCCATTACTTCGTGTTCTGAGGCAGCAGAAAACAAGCTTGCTCCCTCTTCGACGTGGCATCCCTTCAAATATTCAACCTCCTCTTCTCCAGAATGAACATTCCCAAGTTCTGTCGAAGGCTTTCACAGCCGGATTCAATTGGTTGTTGTGGGTTTTCCGGGCTGTGTGGCTGTGGCACTGTGTCAAGTAACACACTTCTTTCTGTCATACACCTCTGGAGATGCCAGCCACAGATGCAGGTGAAATGTTAGGAACAAGATCTACCAGACCACAGCCACACAGCCCAGAAAACCCACAACAACCAATTCCCAAAGTCCCTCTTTCTTTCCTTGTAGGGCTCGGTCTCCAGGCAACATGAAGCAACAGGCTAATACCGTGCATTTTTAGCACTTAATACCTGGAAATAATGTTTTAATATGTTGCTTTAGAATCAGGATGCCTTGAGCCCAGCAATGTGTTCCAAACCTTTCCATGCGCAGGTTGGTAATGGAAGCAGCCGTAATAGACAAACTGCAAGATGGTGAGGGTGAGGTAGCTCTGGGAGGTGGACTCTATGGAATCGTATCCCAGGCTCTGCCCCCAGCTTCACCCCCAAAACTCTAGGAATTTTCCAACCTGGAGAAAACTTGGGATCTTTGAAAATGTCCATTGCCATTGTGACTATACAGACGCTTCACGCCTCAGTTTCTATCTCTCAGCAAATATTATCACCATGCAACAATTTACCTTCTAGCATACCAGTAAAATGAATCAAAACAATTGTTTGTAAGTAGATTTTGCTATTCTGCACAGCTGCAAAGTGCATTGAAAGTGGATTGAAAGTGCATTATTCGGCATGTGCGGAAGGGGCCAACGATGAATTCTTCCTGGTGTCTCATCTGTCATGGAAACAGGAGTGGAGCAGGAGCTCCTTGGTAAGACTGAGATCTAAGATCTTTCCATCGTTGTTGTACCCATGAACTCTCCTGTTCAAGGCCAGAATTCTACCCATTCTGCCCTGCTGACTCGTTCTATGGGGCCTTTCCCCACTTTTCCCTTGGCCGCCGTCGCTGCATGCAATTCCCAGCGCGCTGCATCCCTGGTGCGCGCCCGGGTGTCCCCACAACCCCACGCTCTGCGCGGAGTCATCAAAAGGCTATCCAAATATCCAAAGACTAGCATGGTAAGCACATGTGCAATGCTGCTATGAATAAGATATTCTTAAAAATCAGGTCGGCGTGCTGTTCTTGAGAGGGAACAAAAGAGGTCCAGTTTCTCATCCGATACCCACTTAGCTGAGGTCCCTTTTTAAACAATCCTGCTTCCCCCTTCAACATAGAGGATTCCTGCAAATCCTTTCCCATGCAAGTGGAATGTTATGACTGTACTTATTGGGGCAGAAAAGGCTGCTGTCAATTCCAGAAGCGGAGCTACAAGGGGGCAGGAGGTGCATGTTGCACCAGGTGCCTGGGGGGGAGCAAAAAATTCAGGGGTTTTTTGTATTTTAAAAAATCTTTTTCAGTTTTTGGTCTGCAGGGGGCGCAGCTTTTAGGCTAGCAGCACCAAATTTTCAGGGAGTTTTCAGGGGACTCTCCTGATAATACCACCCAAGTTAGGTGATGTTTGGTTCAGGGGGTCCAAAGTTATGGACCCCCAAAAGGGGCACCCCATCCCCCATTGTTTTAATGGAAGCTAATAGGAGATGGGGGCTACACCTTTGAGAGTCTTGGACCCCCTGAACCAAACTTCACCAAACCTGGGTGGTATCATCAGGATCGTCTCCTAAAGATACCCGGAAATGTTGATGCTGCTTGCCTAAAAACTGCACCCCCTACAGGCCGACAACAGAAAAAAACCTAAAAAATACAAAAACACAAACAAACACGGGGGCAGCAAAACTCAGATTTTGCACTGGGCTCCATTTTCCCTAGCTACGCCGCTGGTCAATTCCACGGCTTCCCCTCTGATAAAGGGTTGCTCGCTCTGGGTGAAATATTCGACTCACCGCTTCACCATTTGATCCTCACAACAGCCCTATGAAGTGAAGTCAAGAGCGAATAACTAGGCCAAAATCTTCCAGGAAACTTTGTGGCTTGAGCAAGAGAGAGGAAGGCATTTGGCCTAATAAATTGTGCTTGACCATACACATTGGGAGCATGCTGATCTCCACCAGAGCTGTGGGCACTTAGTTGTGGTCATCCAACTCTTTTACACTTTCCATTCATGGTGTCTCAGTCTGAGAGACCTACTGCTAGAAAGGTGGGTTTGGATCCAAAGGCCAAGGTCAGGGCCAACCCCTCCCCCCAAAGAACTCCACAGGATAAGCAGGTGATAAAGGCAACCAAGAGACAGGTATGACAGCTGCTGAGAAAACAAACACAGCTTTAAAAAGAAATAAATCCTCTTCGCTTCCCATGGATCATCTTTTTCTTCAGGCATTAACAGCTAAACTTTTACCGATGTTTGCTTGACTTGTAGATGTATTCTTCAGCTGGTGGGTGCTCTCGAGAGTCCCTTAAACACACCGCCCGGAGCCCCTAGAGGATGGGGCGGTATAAAAGTTTAATTAATAAATAAATAAATAAATAAATAAATAAATAAATAAATAAATAAATAAATAAATAAAATAAACACCTGGAGTGAATAACTGTTCAGGTTCTGTTCAAACACGATCATGTGGTGCTCTTGCTCTGTCAAAAAGCCACACCAGAGAGATCTCTAAAGAAGAGATCTGAGACGGGGACGCAGCTTGCAGTCGTCACCCAAAGCCAGGCTTGGTCTATTTACGCAGCAGAAAAACCACCACTCGCCATGTTTATACTGTATCTTGGGAATGAGATGGGCACTCTGTAATGTATTTTGATTTCCTGCAAGTTCAAGACAGGTCAATGTGCCATAACCGATAACCACCAGATGGAGTTAATATTTCCTTCATGCCATCCGGAATGCAACTTCAGCCAAGGCAGGCAGCATGAACAGACTGCAGTGTGCTGAGGAACTGAAACCCCAACAAGCTGATTTTGGAAAAGGGCACCGAGCAGAGTTTTCCTGATTTTCTTTCTTTAACAGCAAATGGTAGGATAACAAAAATATTGCAGTAGAAGCTTGGCTGAGAGGCTGCAGGGGGGGTGTCTTTCTGTTCCCTTAAAGTTTCTGCTCCCTTTCTGTTCCCTTAAGAAGGCAAATTGTGAAAATTGTGTGTGTGGAATTGTAACTTTTCTAGAGTAGAGCAGCAGTGGCGTAGTGGCTAAGAGCAGTGGCTAAGAGCAGGGGCACACTGATCTGGAGGAACCGGGTTTGATTCCCCGCTCTGCCGCTTGAGCTGTAGAGGCTTACCTGAGGAATTCAGATTAGCCTGGGCACTCCCACACACGCCAGCTGGGTGACCTTGGGCCAGTCTTTTCGGAGCTCTCTCAGCCCCACCCTCCTCACAGGGTGTTTGTTGTGAGGGGGGAAGGGCAAGGAGATTGTAAGCCCCTTTGAGTCTCCTACAGGAGAAAAAGGGGGGATATAAATCCAAACTCCTCCTCCCCCTCCTCCTCCTCCTCCTCCTCTTCTTCTTCTTCTTCTTCTTCTTCTTCTTCTTCTTCTTCTTCTTCTTCTTCTTCTTCTTCTTCTCATAAATAGCAAATACTTGGTAACATTCCTTGACTTCTCCATGAAGCCATTAAACATAAGCTCTTCTAAAGAAGAGACAATAAACTTATTTGTTGTGAAGAGAAAGTGTTAGTGTGAATCACTCCTGCAGACTCCTATTCTTTCCTCACCAGGCTTCCTATGGAATAACAGCATGTTGTTCAGGCCAGTTATGTGTTAATATTGCCTTACTGACCACTCACAGTCCACACCATGACTAAAAACAATTGGTAACCGCTATGAGAAGGTGTGAAAGGCCGATGAACTGAGGAAAGTAGTTGGCCTTCACACACACCTCCTCTACAGAGCCAAGAGAAAGCTTCCAACCCAATAGTCTGTTTCCTCCAACACTTAGCTAATCCTCTCTTACTATATGTTGAGCTGCAGATGTCTTATGCGCTATTGCTGACTGAGGTTAGGATGAAGTTAGCTTTAAAAAAAATCCGGACTGCATCCTATGGGTATTGACATTTGTTGGGCAGCACGTGCAGGGACATTTACAAATGTTTTCATGGTGCGAGTAAAACAGGACTAGTAGTAAATTATGGACCTTCCAAAGTGGTTCTGCATTCCCCTGATGCACTTAAAAGGGTTTACAAGAATAATGTAGAGCTATTTTAATAAATCTCCAGAACCTTTAAAGAAAAACACTTTCTTTTTTTCCCAGAGAAATGGGAGCAAATATAAATCAACATAAGAGGATTGTTACATGCAGTAATAGGTGTCCGGAGAATTAAAGCCTGTGAAATATACTTTTATCACTTCAAAGGTATTTTTTTTAGTTCTAGTTGTTTGTATATGGATACAGTTGAAATCAGAGAGCAGCACATAAAGAATTGAATCTCAAGTGGGATTCTTACTGATGGAAGGGGGTGATTTTTTGGTGTTTTTTGCTCATGGAGAGGGGTATGAAATGAGAAAGTCTCGCTCCATTGATGTAAATATGCATTGGGATCTAAGCCAAAGTTAGAACCAGATGCGCAGTTTTACAAAGCTGTCCTGCTTCTAGCACCCATGCAAGAAACAGAAGCCTTTCTAGTCTTTAATTGCCTCTTTCAGTGACAGGGAGCTACTAGAAGTAGGAAATCAATTATCTTCCCAAAGTGTCTTACATGAACTCATTATTGATAACGCTTTAACGTTCAACCACAATGGCCCCGTCAATTAATGCCACAAGTGAAGAAAGAAATGAAATGTGAAAGCAGGGAAGGATTGTCCATTCCATTTGTCACCTAAGCAAGAAAGAATGAAAATGGAAAAGGAGGACAAAATGTGACTTGTGGTTGTTGCTCTTTTCATGAGATGCATGTGGTACCAGTAGCTGCAGAGGACCAGAGCAAAGTTGTCTCCACCACCAAGGCCTTCTCAGCTCCATTCAGGCACCCCTTGTGAGAATATTACACTTTGCATCATGGGTCGATTCCGCACAGCAAATGTATAGTGGGTTGCAGTCTTTATAAAGGAACCCGTTTTCCTGTTTTTGTGTTCACAGGCATCCGTGCAGGTGTAACCCCTATGCTAAGAATGGGATGACCCAGAAAGGGGTGGAATCTGAAAAGAAGCAGAAGGCTGCAGAACTCATGAGGTTGGAGGAAGCAAGGCTACCAGGCTGGAACCTTGATTGATTTTTATAAGCCCTTAACACCTTGTTCAAGGGTTTTTGTGTATGTAAATGGTGAGAGTTTTTTGGGAGCCTTCAACATCTTGAATCCAGGTTCACCAAGCCTCTGGAATCTCCATGAGCCAACCACCAGCAGGAAGAATGGACTTGGCATTATCAGACTGTAATTAGAAGGACTTGGAATGAAACTTGAACAGGACCTTGGAGTGTTAAGTTAAATGTTAATGTTTGATAATTGTCGTATGTTAAAGAAAGTGAACGTAAGAACATAAGAACAAGCCAGCTGGATCAGACCATAGTCCATCTAGTCCAGCTTTCTGCTACTCGCAGTGGCCCACCAGGTGCCTTTGGGAGCTCACATGCAGGATGTGAAAGCAATGGCCTTCTGCGGCTGTTGCTCCCGAGCACCTGGACTGTTAAGGCATTTTGCAACTTTGTGACTAAAGAGGATCAAGATTGGCAGCCATAAATCGAATTCTCCTCCATAAATCTGTCCAAGCCCCTTTTAAAGTTATCCAAGTTAGTGGCCATCACCACTTCCTGTGGCAGCATATTCCAAACACCAATCACACGTTGCGTGAAGAAGTGTTTCCTTTTATTAGTCCTAATTCTTCCCCCCAGCATTTTCAATGTATGCCCCCTGGTTCTAGTATTGTGAGAAAGAGAGAAAAATTTCTCCCTGTCAACATTTTCTACCCCATGCATAATTTTATAGACTTCAATCATATCCCCCCTCAGACGCCTCCTCTCCAAACTAAAGAGTCCCAAACGCTGCAGCCTCTCCTCATAAGGAAGGTGCTTTAGTCCCTTCACAATCAATATCCTCGTTGCCCTTCTCTGCACTTTTTCTATCTCTTCGAGTATCCTTTTTGAGATGTGGCGACCAGAACCGAACACAGTACTCCAAGTGCGGTCACATTCACTGCTTTATATAAGGGCATGACAATCTTTGCAGTTTTATATTCTCTCAATTCCTCTTTCCCACTATCCCCAGCATAGAGTTTGCCTTTTTCACAGCTGCCACATGCATTGAGTTGACATTCCCATGGAACTATCAACTAAGACGCTTAAATCTCCTCTTCCTGGTCTGTGACTGGATAGCACTGACCCCTGTAGCGTGTATGTGAAGTTTGGATTTTTTGCCCCCATGTGCATCACTTTTACATTTAGCTGGCTACATGGATCCCATTTGCCATTTCCTAGCCCACTCACCCACTTATCAAGGTTTGCTTGGAGCTCTTCTAATCCTTTGTGGTTCTCACCAATTCTACATAATTTTGGTATCATCTGCAAACTTGGCCACCACGCTTACCCACCCCTACTTCCAGGTCATCATTTATGAATAGGTTAAAGAGCACTGGTCCCAAAACGGATCCTTGGGGGACACCACTCCCTACATCTCTCCATTGTGAGAATTTCCCATTTACACCCACTCTTTGCTTCCTGTTTCTCAACCAGTTTTTAATCCATAGGAGGACTTCCCCTCTTATTCCTTTGATTGCTGAGTTTTCTCAATAGTCTCTGGTGAGGGACTTTGTCAAAAGTTCTTTTGGAAATCTAAGTAGACAATGTCCACTGGTTCCCCCTTATCCACATGCCCTTTTACACCCTCAAAGAACTCTAGTAAGTTTGTAAGACAGGATTTGTTTCTGCAAAAGCCATGCTGACTCTTTCTCAGCAGGTCTTGCTTTTCTATATGTTTTATACTTATCTTTAATGATAGATTCTACTAATTTACCAGGAACAGATGTCAAACTGACTGGTCTATGGAATTTCCCGGGTCCCCCCTAGGATCCTTTCTTAAAGATTGGTGTGACATTGGCCATCTTCCAGTCTCTCAGGGATGGAGCCTGATTTCAGGGATAAGTTGTATATTAAAGTGAGAAGATCAGCACTTTTACGTTTGAGTTCTTTAAGAACTCTTGGGTGAATGCAATCTGGGCCAGGGGATTTGCAGGTAGCATTTAGTTTATCAACGGCTGCCAGAACTTCTTCCTTGTATACCACTATCTTCGCTAGTTCCTCGGATTCGCCTCCTAAGAAGCTTGGTTCAGGTGCAGGAATTTTCCTCACCTCCTCTTGGGTGAAGACAGATGCAAAGAATTCATTCAGCTTCTCTGCAATCTCCCTGTCATCTTTTACACACCCTTTGTTCCTTTGTCATCTAACGGGCCTACTGCTTCCCTTGCTGGCTTCCTGCTTTTGATGTACTTGAAGAATTGTTTGTTGCTGATCTTGATGTTCGCAGCCATGCGTTCCTCATAATCCTTTTTTGCCTCCCTTACAGCTAACTTGCTTCTCTTTTGCCACAATTTGTGTTCCCTCTCATATTCTTCATCAGTCAAACTGGACTTCCATTTTCTAAAAGACATTTTCTTTTTTCTGATAATTTCCTCAACCTCTCTTGTTAACCATGCAGGGCTTTTGGACTGGGTGTTGCCTTCTCCTAACCTGCGGAACACATTCCAGCTGAGCTTTTATTACTGTGTTTTTAAATAACCTCCAAGCATCCTGGACAGTTTTGACTCTCTTGATTTTCCCTTTCAGCTTCCTGCGCACTATCCCCCTCATCTTTGAGAAATTTCCCTTTCTGAAGGCGAATGTAACTACATTAGTAGTTGTCACTTGTTCGCATGCAGAGATACTGAATCTGACAGCATTGTGGTCGCTGATGGGATTTGTAGTCCATGAACATCTGGAGAGCAGCAGGTTGCAGACCTCTGGGCTAAAGTAACCCACTCTCCTATTTTCCCATTCACATGCCTCTGTGCAGGCTGCGGCCAATTGGGGGGGACGGACATGGGGCAGACTTGCATTAGGGGAGGAAACCTTGCGAAGTTCCCCCCCCAAAATGGATTTTTAGCATCCTTAACCCGCGTTTATTGGCTCGTGAAGAAGAGGCCTTAGTGTCTTGCCTTGAGAACTCTACTGGGTCATTTAAGTTGGCTGTGATTTGATGGCACTTTACATTCACACAGAGGTCCTTTCTGCACAAATTTTTGGAAACCTTTTGAGCCAGGAAATAAAATGTTTCCTCCGTGGAGTTCTACATTGTTTTTACCCCAAAACATTTTATTTGTAGCCACCAAATGTTTTAAATGAATGCCTTTTAAATTATTTTTTCGTTGAAACATTTTCAAAACGGCTTCATATGCCTGTGCGGTCTCTTTAAGATGTTTTCCACACCTCTATGCCGTCCCTGAACTTTCTCCTTTGCTCCATTTTGTGAGATCACTCTCTGGGCCTTTCCCCACTTACCTTAAGCCCCGCGCTACTTGAGGAGAGTAGCACGGGGTCCCCCAGCACTCCCTGCGACAGGGGCGGCGACAGTGCAGCCTCCCCGACGCTGACGCTGTTGCGCCCCCTCAGCACGCAGCATCCCTGGCGCTCTTCTTAACGGCAACTTTTGATGACCCCGCGCAGAGCGCGGGGTCGTGGGGATGCCCAGGCGCGTGCCTGGGATGCCACGCGCTGAGAGCAGCGCGTGGCATAGGGGGGATCGAAGAGAGTGGGGAAAGGCCCTCTGTTTCCCCTTGCCTGTTTTTGGAGCCCTTCTGTTTGTTTTTGTCTTTGGAGGGGGGATCATCTTCAAGGGATCAACTATACAACTATACAAAACACAGAGAATTGCAACCCCCTGCTGTGAAGCATTTAAGCACCAACTGAACAACAGAAGGAGGAGGAGGAGGAAGAGGAGGAAGAGGAGGAGGAGGAACACGTAGCAGCAGCCAGAAATCGTTTTGAGGGAGTGTATACAGACGTGCATAGTGGTAAAGGGGGTGGGATTGAAAATATTTTAGAAATGCTTTTGGGGATTTATGCAGAAAGACACACACATACAAGACAAGAACAATGATGGGATAAAATCATGCAGACTTCCATAAGTTACGCTGTTCATTTATACTGGAACAAGCTAACACAACTACCACAATAGAATTTCTCCCTTTTTCTGTAGAAAGCGATCCATAGCAGGCCTTCCAAGAATCCTATTCAGGTCTATTCATTGGGACTTATTTTCAGGAAAGGCTTTTTTTAGATTGCCCTGTCAGTAATTTTTAAGTATGCTAAATTTAGCAGAGTTTAGGTATTGGAACAGTTGTACTAAGTAAAGTAAAGCATTCCACCCCAGAGGCATGTTATTTTCATCACAGATTTCACTATTAATAATCTGATTAACCATCACTAAGTGGGGCCAGCCAGTCAGATGTGGTATGCAGTGTGCAGAGATTTAAGTTGATCTTCTGCGGTGGGTCTTTCCAGAGGGGAATCTTTGCCCCATCTATTAAAGCGGCTAACGTAGGATTGACTTCTTGATGGATGTGTGGCCAGGGGTGATCCTAGAAGTGCCTCTTAAGACCTGTCAGGGAGCCAATCCCATATTATATCCATGCCACATTTTGCTTATGTTGGAAATGACTGAACCTTTTTTTTCAGACAGCAAGTCAGTCTGAGATGTATTATTCGCCTATTATTTTCATGGTGAGAATGCAATGGCCTTGGGATTGAAAGACACCCAATCACAGTGGCATACCAGGGGGAAATGGCACCTGGGGCAACACCTGCTCTGGGTGGGGCCCCCTCTCCCCCCCCCGTGCCCCACTCACCTTAGCCGGTGGCTGCTCCGGCAGCGGCAGGGCCAGGCAGCCTGGCCGGGCCGGGCCTAGTGAGGCCTGGCCAAGGGGCGCCAAGTGGTAGCCCAGCCAGGCTGCTCCTTCATCTGGCAGAGGCTCTGCTGGCTGAAAGAACAGCCTGGTGGGGCCAGGCCGAGGGGCGCCCGGTGGGCTGGAGCAGCTAGGCCAGGAACCTGCCATGGGCCACCCCTCGGCCCAGCCCCACCAGGCTGCTCCACGGTTCATGGCTCAGGCGGGCACCTCCCTGCCTCTCCAGCCTCCCTGCTGACAGTACGGAGGAAGTCACCAGGTGTCTGCTGGGTCCCAGAAGGACCCAGCTGGTGCCCCCCCCACACCCACGTGATCAAATGGCGTGCACATGGGATACCCCATGTCCCCATTAGCAGTGCGCCACTACCCAATAATGCAACATCCTGCCATGTTCCTATCCAGATGACAGCAGACAGAACTGCCAGGGTGTAAGTTTCACTGTCTAAAAGTAACAGAGAAAAGGCTCAAGTGAAAGCTGTCACGTTGAGAGCCCCACTCTGCTATGAAGCTTGCTGGGTAACCATAACCATGACCCAGTTACTCTATCTCAGCCTAACCTACCTGACAGGGGCCCTTTCCCCACTTTCCTTAAGCCCCGCGCTACTCTCCTAAAGTAGCACGGGGTTCAGCTGCCCTCCCCACTTCAGGGGCGGCGAGAACGCAGCCGCCCCGACACTGCTTCTCTCGCGCCCCCTCGACGCGTGGAATTTCTGGCGCCTTTTCAAACGGCGCCTTTCGACGACCCCGCGCAGAGCGCAGGGTCGTGGGGAAGCCGGGGCGCGCGCCAGGAATTGCACGCGCCGGGAATTGCCCGCAGCAACCCTCGGGCAAAGGTAAGTGGGGAAAGGGCCAGGGTTGTTGTGAGGATGAAATGGAGGACAGAACAAAATATGCCACCCCTTCGTTCTTCAGAGGAAAGAAGAAGAACATGCTGCCAAGCTGTAAGACTTATCTTCAAAGAAGACCAAAACGAGGCTCGCGCCTCATGGGACGAACTCGTCGCAGCTGACCAAAATCATCGGAGAGCTAAATTTGCCCAGTTGCACAGGCAGAACTAGGTCTAAGTCATGGGGAGTTCCAGGCAAGGTACAAGCAGTCGTGGTTTCCCATTGCCTTTCTCCGCAAAGCAACCCCAGTCTTCCTTAGTGGTCTCCCTTAGTGGTCTCCCTTCCAAGTATTGACTGTGGATAACCCTTCTTGGCTCTCAAACTCTGACAATCCTGGACTAAGCTGAGCTATAATCTGCTCCACCTAAAGATGGTAGTAGATTTCATATTCTTCTGCCACAGAACAAAGCATGCTGGACCTTCTTTGTTGTTGAATACTCTGCCTGGGTCCCAGTACCTACCTAGCCCTGCTTCTCCCATCTGTTGGCAAGTTGAATAGATATAGATATATATATTTAGTGACTGACGTGCAAATATCCTTGGGATCAGAGCCAAAATTCCCACTGAAGACAGTATAAAAAGAGACTTAAATCCTTGTACTTTGAAGGCATTCTGTCATGAATCCAGTCGCCTACCTCTGAAAGAGGTTATTGCTGTTGATTAGCCCTTGCACTTTTCTGACAGGCAAAGCACCAGAGGATGCCTGAACGAGAGAAGACATCTGTATAAAAGCCACCTTTGGCAGGAATAAGCTTTTGGCAGCCGTGAGAACAATAGTTTCGGAAGAGGATAATTACCATCAGTGTCACAACTGTGCAAAGGAAAACTTAGGTGGGATTCCAGAAGGATGCGTTCTAAGGACGGTCCGGGTTCTTGGCTCTTTCGGGCCTCTTCCATTCCCAACCTGAATTATGTTGTCACCCTTCGAGACTTTAGACACAAGAACGCAACACTTGGCTCCAGCTGGTGCGATCACGGTAGAAGGGCATAAATCAGGGTCTTAACGGGGCCTCCAGTCTGAAGCCAGATGCTTTTGTTTAAGTATTAGTGTCATCTTTTCCTTCGTTAGTGTTTAAATCACATGGATGCAAAGATTAGAAGGAATATATACAACGTGGCTGGCGGGCCATCTCCCGTGGGAGTTCTCTGCCCCCCCCCCCCCCCCCCCCAGCAGCCAGCAGCTCCTCTCTATTGCCTACATCTCAGACTCTTCAAGTGAGTCCTGGGGATGGAAGCTGGTAATAACTGGACCAGCACAAGGTCACTATTTTGTAATATTACGTTTGGGACAAGTTGGGAAGGGCTGGGGCTCTGTAGTACAGAGCATGGGGAAGATCCCTTGTTTAATCCCTGGGACCTCCAGTTAAAAGGACCAGGCAGTAGATGATGTGACCTTTACCTGAAACCCTGGGGAGCTATGGTCAATCAGAGCTAAGATTGCTGGGGTCCCCCCCATCCATCAGCAGGGAAGGGTGGCGGCTACCAGATCCAGGCTGGGAAACTCCTGAGCAGAGGCGGAACTTCCATATAGATTATGCAGCCATTCCCGCGACGGCGCTATCGGACTCCAAGTTCGAGCTGCATTCTGACCTGAGTGCTCTGCATAACCACTGGGACCGACGCGGGTTTTGTACCAGCTTCGCCTCTGCAGTAACGGCCGGGCCTCCGACTCCAGTTGGGAACTACAACTTTTTCAGGGAACCACGCTCTAACTCAGCTCGATTCCAGTAAAGTGCAGAATCTCTGGTGCCAGGAGTCCCCCATTCAGCCAATCACAGCTGAGTGTTTCGGGCATGCGTGCAGCTGGCCAATCAAAAAACCCCACCTTCATCCCTCCATTCCTGTGGCAGTTTTTTTTAATAACGTGTGTGGCGATAGACGGAACATGGTTGTAGAACAGTAGCCAATCGGAACGGATCGGCGAAGAGGTACAGGATTATTCCGCCCTCCGAGCTGGGATCAAGCTGGTTGCAGTGGGGAACAACAATGGCTTCGACCTAGGCCAGTACCCTTCTCTGGGAACTGGGTTGAACCTATTTTACTCATGTGCAGAATCGCCCATGGGGACTTTTGCCCCGGGTGGGCCGCTGTTCACTCACGTGGGAGCGGAAAATCACCCTCCACACCCCTCCTCCTCCCCCCTCGGCCTGGCCCAGCCCCACCAGGCTGCTCCTTCACATGGCATAGCCTCCGCTGGCTGAAGGAGCAGCCTGGTGGGGCCACCGCTGGGAGCCCCTTGGCCCTGCCCCGCCAGGCCCTGCCAGGCCGTACGGGACCACAGCCACCAAAGATAAGCGGGACGTGGGGGGGGGGCGTCATGTGGGGGGCTCCCTGGAGCAGATGTTTCCCAGGGCCCCATTTGCCGTCTGCCAATCGGAACGGAGCGGCGAAGAGGCACAGGATGATTCCACCCTCAGAGCTGGGATCAAGCTGGTTGCAGTGGGGAACAACAATGGCTTCGACCTAGGCCAGTACCTAGGTCGCCTCTGTCCTGGAGATTTAGGGATTTAGGGCTACGCCTCTGTCCTGGAGATTTAGGGATGGAACCTAGGGAGGACGAGGACCCCAATTCCATACAGTCTGCCCTCTAAAGTATCCATTCCTCCAGGAGAACTGATCTCTGTACTCTGGAGATGAGCCGTAATTGCACGGGATCCCCCAATTCTACCTGGAGGCTGGCGTCCCCAGTCTGAGAACAAGACCGAATTTGATGGACCCGGGATAACATTCAGTATAAGGCGCTTGTGCTCATGTTTTCCATATGTGGCTGTTGCCACTGTGGTTTCACATCCAGCAATGCTCAGCTAGAGCTGAGGTTGGGGCAACTGATGATGTCTTTAGGCTGAAGAGGTGGTGGCTATTGAACCGCTGTGCATTCTTCCACATAAGAACATAAGAACAAGCCAGCTGGATCAGACCAGAGTCCATCTAGTCCAGCTCTCTGCTACTCGCAGTGGCCCACCAGGTGCCTTTGGGAGCTCACATGTAGGATGTGAAAGCAATGGCCTTCTGCGGCTGTTGCTCCCGAGCACCTGGACTGTTAAGGCATTTGCAATCTCAGATCAAAGAGGACCAAGATTGGTAGCCATAAGAACATAAGAACATAAGAACAAGCCAGCTGGATCAGACCAAAGTCCATCTAGTCCAGCTCTCTGCTACTCGCAGTGGCCCACCAGGTGCCTTTGGGAGCTCACATGTAGGATGTGAAAGCAATGGCCTTCTGCGGCTGTTGCTCCCGAGCACCTGGACTGTTAAGGCATTTGCAATCTCAGATCAAAGAGGATCAAGATTGGTAGCCATAAATCGACTTCTCCTCCATAAATCTGTCCAAGCCCCTTTTAAAGCTATCCAGGTTAGTGGCCATCATCACCTCCTGTGGCAGCATATTCCAAACACCAATCACACGTTGCGTGAAGAAGTGTTTCCTTTTATTAGTCCTAATTCTCCCCCCCAGCATTTTCAATGTATGCCCCCTGGTTCTAGTATTGTGAGAAAATTGGACTCCACCCTTCCCTGTCATCAAGCATACTGTCAACCGTGGCTCTACAGAATGTTCAACCTGTATCTGCTCTCGCAGACACATCCAAGCTGCCGATTTTGGCAACGTATGACTTTCCCTTTTTAATTTTCAGTGCGGTATCTGCAAGGACTGGATCATGTTGAGTCTCTGTCGCTTCGAAGATGCCTCACTGAAAATTTTTAAAAAGGGAAAGCAGCCGGTTGCCGAAATCAGCAGGCAACGCTGAATTGATTCAAGTACTTAGATCCGTGAAATTTCACTCGGCAGTGATGCCTGGGAAAACTCTGCAAATGGTGGGTGGCACAAAGAATCACAAGGGGCACAAAATGGCAGGCACAACAAAACAAAACTGACAACTTTCAAGTTGGGCAGCAGGATGGGGAAAAAAAACCATTTTTGCTTGAAACGTTTTATTTTCTGAGCCATGGGGACAAATGTTTCTTCTTAAAATGTTTCCCAAACATTTTAAGTGCTTTGTGGAGAAACAGCCGGCTCCGGGTTGGGAAATGCCTGAAAAATTTTGGAGGTGGAGCCTGAGGAAGGCAGGGTTCGGGAAGGGCAGGAACTTGAGTGGGGTATAATGCTATGGAGCCCGTCCTCCAAAGCAGTCATTTTCTCTAGGGGAACTTGTCATGATATATAAAAAAGAGTGAAAAGTTCACATAAAAGGTTATTTCAGGTTAGCAGAAGGTTTGCCAACCCAGAGAACGGAGACAGTCAGTCTAGGCCTGTGGTGGCGACCCTTTGGCACTCCTGATGTTATGGACTACAATTCCCATC
>NC_059425.1:181234706-181312077 GCF_021028975.2 Sphaerodactylus townsendi | reverse complement strand
GGGGGACGGCGTTTTTGCCGTCCCCAGGGTGCCGTATATAGCCCATGCAGAAAGGGCCTTTGATTCTATTAATTAAGCTGGAGAGGGGTTTGGAGACCAGGTCCTATGGGAGATACTGACAGAGCTGGGGAACTCTATGTTGGAGAAGATACACTTTTGAGGTGATAGGTTTACTATCTTCTGATACCTAAAGGATGGATGGAGCAGAAAACACAACTGATGTGTTTTCAGTTGCATGGATGGCAGGACAGACTCATGGACATAAACTTCAGAAAAGGAGTTTTCATATAAATTTGAGGAAGAACTCCATGACCATATGGCCCATTCAACACTGGAACAGTCTCCCTCATGAAGTGACAGAGTCTTCATCTTTGGGGTTTTCAAATTCCAACTGGATTCCTAGTTGAAGTTTCTGTGTTGGTCTAGATGACCCCGGTAGTCTCTTCCAACTCTGAGATGAAACGAAATAAATGAATTACTTTAAAAGTTCATGTTTCCATTTGATTTTCAGTTTGCGGAGACTAAAGATGCGATTGATGGCTAGAAGGCCTGTAGAGTTAGGCGAATCTGATCTATATCTAATAAGAGGCTGCCTTGATTTTGTTTCTTTTTTAAACATCACTGAAAATCTGATTCAGTAAAACCAACACATCTGGTTTGGTGCCAAAAAAACCATCTTCCTGTATAGTGGAATCTTGCACATAAACCCTTTCTTGAGTCCGCAATAATAATAATGAGAAAAAAAGTTCTATAATTCTGTTATGCTTGTCATGTAAAATAAATATTGGGTTTCCTGTGCTCAGTTCCTCTGCTTGGCTTCTGCCCGTGACCTTAATAAGAGCTGCATTTTATCTCTCTAAATTCGACTCGACCAAAGGTGGTCCTTGTGTCAGAGGGCCTCATCAAAAGGAAGGGCACCCCAGAGTCCAGAAAACAGTTTCGTATTTCTAAAGATTTGCCTGATTACGCTCTATAAGTCTCAGATTGAGAAGGCAGGGTTTGTTTCCCCCTAATGCCAAGCCTGGGAAAGCAGTGGGATTTGTGGACAGCTGTGAATCTTCTCAGGGATGGAGTCTGCAGCAACAAGATGTAGGGGGCCTGATGTTCCCAGTGTGATTGTCGATCTCTGGCCCTTTCTCCACTTACCCTTTTCCAAGGGTTGCTGTGCGCAATCCCCAGTAATGCTGCATCCCTTACATACGCAAGGCGTCCCCACGGACTGGCTGAGCGCCAGGAATCCTTTCAAGGCTGAGGGGCTGGCTACAGCAGCAGCGTTAGGGGTTGCGCTTGTCGCAGCCACTCTCGGTCAGTGCCGAGGGACCCCGCGCTACTCTCCTCGAGTAGCGCGGGGCTTAAGGTAAGTGGGGAAAGGGCCTCTGTTTTCTTTCATTTGGCATGCCCATGCAAAGACCAGAAGATGGATGGACAATACACTGATTTTTAAGGCCATATACTCAGTGGTGGGATCCAAAAATTTTAGTAACAGGTGCCCATGGTGGTGGGATTCAAACAGTGGCGTAGCGCCAATGGGGCTGGGCGTGGCACGACGGGGGCGTGGCCAGACATTCTGGGGGCGGGGCATTAATAATTTCTCTGTTACCGCACAAAACTCTTACTGTAAAAAAAAAAGGTCCTAATTTCCAGCTGGTATCTTTCTGTCCATAATTTAAACTCATTATAGCAAATCCTATCGTCTACTGCCAACAGAAGCAACTACTTCTCCTCTAATTGACTGCCTGTCAAATACTTAATACTTTCAAATACTTAATTTTGTTTCTAGAAATCAAAAGAAGGAGACTTTCCTTAAACAAGGAACTTTACCATATTTCTAAAACATGTTTTTAAAACAGCCCAACAGGGAGAATTATCCCGTTTTCTACCTTCGCTGACCAGCCACATAGGAAACAACAGGACTTTATGATTTTGGGACCTAATGGGTGGGTGGGCCACGGGGGTTCTGCCGGGACCCTCATCTTTGAAGCTGGTCACACAGTGTTCAGCTGGAGATGTCCCAGGCCAACGTCAAGAGGAAAGAGACGGACTTTAAGGTTGGCAAGCTGTAAAAAAAAGGGGAGAAGTGAATCGTTATAACTTTAAACCCCGAATTGTTCTGTTGTGTTACTAAGTTCTGCGTTGCTACATGACAGGTTGTCAAGTTGAAAGTAAAAAAAAAGAAAAATGTTTTATTCTCTTTGAGTTATTACCAGATTCACTCCGGGTTCTGCTCGAAAGAACCCGCAAGCTGAAACTGCAGGAATGCAGTCAATTCTCCTGACCTTACCTTTTCTCTGATTTGCTTTCCAGCAGGGAAGTATATCAGGCCCTCGAGGCATCTAGGCGAGGTGCCAGCTGAGCTGTCAGATCAGAAGGTTTCCGACGGTTGCTGAATGTCAGAATATATATATGTATTTCCTTTTAATTCAGTGTGTTTCTGAATTTGTGCCACTCAGCCAAGTTGGTTACTGTACATCCCTGCCAGCTCCTAAAAACAGGTATTGTTTGGGGAATCCGTGGGGCGGACAATGAGAAAGCTGAACGAAAATAAATGGGACAGGTTTTGTATGGCCTTTGTTTCGACTGCATTCCATTCAATCTCTCCTCCAATGTCTCTATCAAGCGATCTGCACCCTACCTGTTTCAGATTGCTCTCTCCTAACCGAAATGAAGGTATAGTCAAAGGTATGCCCCTTGCTTCCTCCTCCTTCTCTTTTTTATTTTTTGGGTCCCCTACCATCTGTGGGACCCGTTTTCTTCCCCCCTTTTGGGAGGTTTTTAATGAGGGTTATTGCGGACATTGTTTTACTGATCGCTGCGTTTTAAACTTTTTAATGTATTTAAGGGTTATTGTACATGCGATTTATGTTGTTCACCGCCCAGAGCCCTTCGGGGGTAGGGCGGTATAAAAAACCCAATAATAAATAAATAAAAGAAAGAAAGCAGCATCAAACACTAAATAGGTTTTCTCCCCCATAAGGTTGCCAATACAGTTTGCAAAATTCCTGAAGATTTGGAAGAGGTATCTGGGAAAGGCAGAGTTTGAGAAGAGGAGGGAGGTCAGTGAAGATATGGCATCACAATGTGTGATGTCACATCCAAATCAAAGTTCAGATCTTTCCCTTCCTGTGAGGTCACTTCTTCTGCCAAAATTCAAAAATCCCACCTCCAATCACTCCCTCACCACCTTACTCTCCCACCTTACATAGGTTTCTGTGAGCATGTCTTCTGCAGATCATGCTATTTGGTCTTAAGTATTTCTGTGGGTATAACTGGCTGTGAGTGTTGAGGAGAAAAATCCACAATAAAGACGAATATGAAGGTAACAGCCAACACCAAAACAATTTTCTGCTCCCCTAGGAGGATAATTTCAGGGGGTGCTTTGAGCTTCTTCCACCTTGGAGCTCCTTCCACTTCAAGCTTCTTCCACTAGCTGAGATTTTGGGCTTGTCCACTCTGTCTGGACTCTACAAAAATTATGTCATCTCACTTCAGTATATATGTCAGTAGATCACCTGGTCAACTGAACAGTAGAAACTGAGGCTTATTCCGCACATGCAGAATAACGCACTTTCAAACTGCTTTCAGTGCTCTTTGAAGCTGTGCGGAATAGCAAAATCCACTTGCAAACAGTTGTGAAAGTGGTTTGAAAACGCATTATTTGGCGTGCGCGGAAGGGGCCTGAAAGTGTGGTGTGTGTTTTTCTGAAAACTTGGCAATTAATAACTTGCCAATGAATTAACTTGGCTGCCACATATTTTTGTCCCTTCAATAAACAAAGGCCCTTTCCCCACTTACCGTTTGCTGCGCGCTACTGCCCCTTCTAACAACACCGCGGCAGGTGGTCCAGTGGTACCCCACGAAGTCGTGGGCGGGCGACAACGCAGCCGCCTCGGACTCTGCGATCCAATGTCCCTTCAGTGCGCCGGGCTACTGGACGCTGGAAGAAATGGGTAACCTTCTGCGCGGTATAGAGGGAAACACGACCCCTCGCTGGAAATCGCTTCACGCTTGGGAGTGGCAGCAGGAAATCGCAGTGTCTGCCCAAAATGTCTCATTCTGTGAGTGCATGGCCTCTCCATATAGGGTGTTCCTAAACAAGAGCTGAGCAGGAGCTGCAACTAAACAGTCACATGCTTGGGAGAAGCAAAAGGAAAACGTGGCGATCCAAAATAACACCGACTGAAGAAGGGGTGCCATAGCAAGACCGTATAAGGTCCAGACCAGCCCCTTGGGGGGGAAAGCTTTCCACTGGAAAGTTTACGAAGTATAATAATGACTCACTGCCTGAGGAATCTTATCCTTGCACAGTATACGTTATTGCTCATTCCTGCAAACAAGGCCAGCAGCACATGGCATGCAAATGTATTTATTAAAAACATGCCAAAACAATTTGTGTAATTAGATTCCATCTTGAATTCAATGAGAAATTTTTGCCATTGAACCTACCGGGCTTCAATAGTTGTGTTCTCCCCCCCTTCCCATTAACGGGCAGAGAAATGCCTTTGATAGTAACACATTCAACCCTAGACAACCATTTCTCATTGATCATTAGCAGCTTGGGAGCAAGGGAAACGATAGGTGACCCAGAGTGGTCACTTTTAGCATCATGAATAAAAGGAGCAAAGGATCTCTGCTATTAAACTACAGAATAATGTGGTCACAACAGCTATCTATGTCTTTTAATTTTTTAAAAAATGTATTTATAATTCTATTAATGTCTTTCTGAGGTTTTTTCCCCGCGTATGCTCTAACAATTTCCTCTCCTTTTTTTTACTTTGCTTCTTGATCTCTCTATTCTTTACCAGCTCAGAGCAAGCGTGATAAAGAAAAAGAAGAAGAAGAAGAAGAAGAAGAAGAAGAAGAGGAGGAGGAGGAGGAGGAGGAGGAGGAGGAGGAGGAGGAAGAGGAGTAGTTTGGTTTTATATCCCCCCTTTCTCTCCTGCAGGAGACTCAAAGGGGCTTACAATCTCCTTGCCCTTCCTCCCTCACAACAAACACCCTGTGAGGTAGGTGGGGCTTAGAGAGCTCTGAAAAGCTGTGACTAGCCCAAGGTCACTCAACTGGCGTGTGTTGGAGTGCACAGGCTAATCTGAATTCCCCAGATAAGCCTCCACAGCTCAGGTGGCAGAGCTGGGAATCAAACCCAGTTCCTCCAGATTAGATACACAAGCTCTTAACCTCCTACGCCACTGCTGGTTAAGAGCAGTGGACTCTAATCTGGAGAACCAGGTTTTATTCCACACTCCTCCACATGAGCAGCAGACTCCTATCTGGTGAACTGGATTTGTTTCCCCACTCCAACACATGAAGCCTGCTGGGTGACCTTGGGCTAGATTAGAACTTTCTCAGCCCCACCTGCTTCACAAGATTTCTGTTATGGGGAGAGGAAGGGAAAGGGGTTCGTAAGCCATTTTGTGTCTCTTTAACAGAAAGAAAGGTGGAATATAAATCCAAACTCTTCTTCTTCACATACAAAAAGATTCAGATGGTCAAAAAATCGAGTGGACCTTCTGAGAGAACAAAATGGTGGTCATAGCAGAAAATGTAATCAAGACACAGCCAACTTTCGATGACCACTCATGAGGATTTCAAGACAAGTGACATTCACAGGTGGTTTGTCATTGCCTGCCTCTGCATGTAGAGAACTGTGACTGGCCCAAGGTCACCCAGCAGGTTTCTTGTGGACAGTGGCGGAGCTACCAGGGGACAGGGGGTGCGCCATACACCAGGTGCATGGCTTTGGGTCACGTGGGGGGCAGAAAATTCCCCCTCCTCCCGCAGCACCCCTCACACTTACTTTAGCAAACCGAGCAGGCTGGAGAACAGGCCTGCCTGTTCTCTTCTGGGCTGCAAAGGACCTGGTAAAAACTACATTTCCCAGGGGCTCCATGCGGAACCAACTGGAGTATTACCTCCCGGTCCTACCTCCGCTCCTGGGAAGAAGCGGGGAGCCGTGCAGAGGCAGAAACCAGGATAAAACAGCCCCAGTATGCACGATTCTGGTTCTACCCCAGTGTAATTGTGCCATGCGGAAACAGCCTCATTCTGCCTCCAGTTATCCCATGCCACTCAGGGATCAAGTTGGACATGATGACATCTCAATTCTATGCACCCAAATTGAATCCGATTATTGCTTGACATCACTAATGCCAGATGAAGCCCATTCTGGGTGAGGGCGATACTTAATGGTCACATGGAAAGCCAGCAAGTCGGGGATAACAAAATGCTAATTTCAAGTTGCTTTTGCAACATTCCCCAACATTCCCCAATTTCTGACAATGCTTCTCATTAAATGAAGGCTTTCTTTTCAGCGCAAGCTTATACACAAGGCTCATCATCCCTCATATCATTTTGGATTTTACCTAATCATCCCAAACGAAGCATTTTTATACACTTTTAGCTTTTAATCTCTATTTGTTGAATATAGTTTTGCAGACAATCCTAACTAACTCAGTGTGATCTTAATTATGGAATTAATGTTGGCAATCATTTGGCAATCATTTGCAAACCCTTGCAATATGCAAATCTATCAAATCATTTCATGATTCGACATTGGGTAGAAAGACTATATTCTACACTTCATTTAAAGTCAGCCAGCAAACAATAATCAAAAGCATTGTGATACGTTTCCGCGGATTGAAAAATAAAGCAATATATCTTCTTGAACTGTAATCGCATTTGAGTTCGTGTGAAGGATTTATTATTTTGAAAACCACAGCGACATTTATGTACTACCTCAAAATCCAGTGAAATGCAATTTTGCAAAGACTGTAAGAAAGAGCGCAACAGTTTCATAGAATAAGCCGAAGTTCCAGAGAGAGAGAAGTTTAATTGCAATCAAATCTGCAAATAAGTCATTGCAAAATAATTGTTAGTCTTTGAAATGCCTGCACTTTTTTTCAAGCAGATTTAAGATGCTACTGTCTACCCTGAGGGAAAACAGGTTTTGTGGGCTCCAGAGCAGGTTTTTTGTGAAGTTGCTATGCTGAAATGGGCAGCCCAATTCAGAGCGGGGAGCTGGACCCCTCTCTAAAGTTGGTGCAAGCTTGGCATGGGTGCCCACCAAGGGGCAAATACACCTGTTGGGGGGCTACTTGCCCCAGCAGCCAGGTGCCACTCACCATGGTGCCTGACCCAGAAGCCCCCATCCTTACCTAGATCCACTGCCACAAATAAGTGCACCGGGGTAGCAGAGGGTGTTTTGGGGGTGTACTTGGAAGTAGAGCCAATCTCAGGCCCTTTCCGCACGGGCCAAATACGGCGCCCTGGGGACGGCAAAAACACTGTCCCCAGGGAGCCGTTCGCACAGGGGGCGCAGCTGCTTTGCAGCCGCGCCACCCTTGCTTTGCTTGAGCGGCGCGAAGCCGCCATTCTCCTACCTCGCTTCCCGAGCAAGGTTTACGGAAAATGGCAGCTTCGAGCCGCTGCCATACGAACGGCAGCAGCTCGAAGGTGCCCTCCCTCCCCCCTTTGCACCATTCACCTACCATTTCTGTGGCCGTCCAGCGCATCGCCGAGGCCTGGGGACACGCCTCCCCTGCCCTGCGATGCCGGAGCAGTCATGCAGAGGAGGGGGGCGTGTCCCCAGGCTTCGGCAACATGCCGGACGGCCACAGAAACGGCAGGTCGACCGGGCGATGGCGCTCCACGGCGCTGTCTCCCCGGCTGTTTCTGGGACCGTTCGTGAGACCCAACCCCAATCGTGGACGTGCGGAAACGGCCTTAGTTGGCTTTCACTGCCTGCCCAGCTTTCATGAGCCAATAAGAACATAAGAACATAAGAACAAGCCAGCTGGATCAGACCAAAGTCCATCTAGTCCAGCTCTCTGCTACTCGCAGTGGCCCACCAGGTGCCTTTGGGAGCTCACATGCAGGATGTGAAAGCAATGGCCTTCTGCGGCCATTGAAGCTGACACTGGATATATGCCATGTTTTTTGTGGCATATCTCGGTTATTCTCTATGGGGGGTTCTTGGAGTTACAGTTTTGGGCTTCCCATGCTGCAAGAAAGCCCTTTGAAGAGAGCGGGGCAGCACCATAGCAGCACAGTCCCCACTCACCCGCCTGCTTTGGATTGGGCTTTAAGGAGGATTTCAAATCTGTCATCTCTGATGTTTCAACTAGAAAATTATCTCGTTCTTTCTAGGTCAGTATTCTGGCATAGTTGTTAAGAGCAGGTACACTCTAATCTGGTGGGTTTGATTCCCCGCTCTGCCGCCTGAGCTGTGGAGGCTTATCTGGGGAATTCAGGTTAGCCTGTGCATTCCAACACGTGCCAGCTGGGTGACCTTGGGCTAGTCACAGTTCTTCGGAGCTCTCTCAGCCCCACCTACTTCACAGGGTGTTTGTTGGGGGGGGGGGAGAGAAAGGAGTTTGTCAGCCCCTTTGAGTCTCCTTACAGGAGAGAAAGGGGGGATATACATCCAACTCTTCTTCTTCTTCTACACAGACTGACAGCAACTTTCCCAGGTCTCAGACAGAAGTCTTTCACATAACCTGCTATCTGATTCTTTTTAATCTGAAACTGAACTCAAGACCTTCTGTCTGCAAATCAGATACTCTGCTACTGAGATATGATCCCTCTGCTTTTCTCTTGAGCACACTGAAGCCATGATGATACTTTCATCATGCAAATGCCTTAGCAGACCAGGTGATCGGGAGCAACAGCCGCAGAAGGCCATTGCGTTCACATCCTGCATGTGAGCTCCCAAAGGCACCTGGTGGGCCACTGCGAGTAGCAGAGAGCTGGACTAGATGGACTCTGGTCTGATCCTTCAGGCTAGTTCTTATGTTCTTATGTTCTTATGTTCTTTCTTTTTCCAGTGTTTTTTCGATTTTGTAAAGCATGTGTCCTCCTTGTGCATCACTGCCTCAGTCCTGTATATAAATGAGACACCGTTGTAGTTGTATGGCACTTTGTAGAAAAGGTCAAGTTCTATTCTTTGTTGGATCCTACACTAGATGACTTATTACTAACTGGAAAAGGTTCTCACAGAGGCCCGAAGGCTGCTTCTTCTTTTCAAATAGGAGTTAGGAGTACAAACACAAATGCTGCATTTTCTTTGTTCTGGAGAGGAGATGAACAAATATTCCCTGCTTCTTCATTCACCTCCTGCCAAGGTCAAAACCATCAGCCAGTGTGGCTTGGTGGTTAAGAAGCAGGTGGATTCTAATCTGGAGAACTGGGTTTGATTCCCCAATCCATCACCAGAGTGGCAGAGGCTTATCTGGTGACCCAAATGTGTTTCCACACTCCTACATTCCTGCTGGGTGACCTTGGGCTAGTGACAGTTCTCTCAGAACGCTCTCAGCCCCACCTGCCTCACAAGGGGTCTGTTGTGGGGAGAGGAAGGGAAAGGAGCTTGGGAGCCACCTTGAGTCTCCTTACACGAGAGAAAGGTGGGATATAAATCCAAACTCCTCCTACTCCTCCTCTTCTTCTTGGTGTGTCCAAAATCATCAGCTTTGTCGTAAGCCATCCCCACTAGAGCTATTCGTTCATGAGACCTTGTATGTCAAAAAAGGGTGTAAATGATACATGAACTCCCTGTAAACAATATAGAAAACATTAATGAGGGGAAAGTTTGTGTCAGAACATGTGTGAATGTTTAGATGAGCAAAATCTAAATGACAGCTGGACCCTCCTAACAGGTGCACAGTGCAGATTAGGACTGAGTGCACAGCTTGTACCGTGTGCAAACCTGATAAGGTGAGGACACCTGATTGGTACCACTTTTGTATATAGTTAGCACAGACAGCAGAGTGATGTGTGCCTGAAAACACCTGTGGTCTGGCGAAGCACTTTGTCAGTAGATAGCAATAAATAGAACTGCACTGGTGACTGTGTGTCTGTCAGTTCTTGTCTATATAGCATCCTGCAAGGTGGTCTACTCCGAGTAAATCCGCTGCTTCAACAGTTTGAGACTGGCTGTTGTCGTTTTTGTGAGCTGCGTGGCTGTGGTCTAGTGGTTTTTTGCCCTTAATGTTTCATCCACAGCTATGGCTGGTATCTTCAGAGAAATGTCACGGTGAGATGTGTCACTGTACTACAGAGGGAAACGTAGTACAGTGAGACTGCGACGCGTGAGACTGCGAAGCACTGAAGCATCGATTCAACACAGAACTAAAAAACAAAAGAAGGAAAATGTAATGTAATGCCAGCCAGGAAACATTTCGAGGGGGCGAGTGCAGACATACATCAGTGTAAAGAGGGGGAATTGAAAACCTTTCAGAAATATTTCAGAGGATTTGTGTGGAAAGGGCCAATGTTGTACTAGTTACCTGTCAGGAACGGAGCCCGGCATATGTAACCTGGCTGTAACTTTAGTGTAACCTTATTGATATGCACCTTGATTGATATGTAAAGGGCCTTCCTTGCTCTTTGCAGTGGCGTAGGAGGTTAAGAGCTCGTGTATCTAATCTGGAGGAACCGGGTTTGATTCTCCGCTCTGCCGCCTGAGCTGTGGAGGCTTATCTGGGGAATTCAGATTAGCCTGTGCACTCCCACACGCACCAGCTGGGTGACCTTGGGCTAGTCACAGCTTCTCGGAGCTCTCTCAGCCCCACCTACCTTACAAGGTGTTTGTTGTGAGGGGGGAAGGGCAAGGAGATTGTAAGCCCCTTTGAGTCTCCTTAAAGGAGAGAAAGGGGGGATATAAATCCAAACTCTTCTTCTTCTCTTCTTTCTTTCCTTTATGTTTATAGCTTTGACACTGAATTGTAGACAACTAGGCAAATGACCTTGGAAGCCTGGGGAAACAGGATGTGCCTATTGGCCAAAGGGGGGAAGTGAGACAGGTGGGTGCATCTATCCCTATCGCAGGGCCTTGAGGAGGCCTAAGCCTCCAAACAACTCTTTTCACACTTTCTCTGGGAATTCGACCTATATAATAAGCTAGGAACTAAAAAAAAAGGTTGAGAAAAGCAGAAAGAATGATTAAAATTAATAATGTCCTGTTTCATCGATCGGACTGACATGTTTCGACCTGATAGGTCTTCTTCAGAGGCCAAAGTGCCTGGACTCGCAAACAGTACTCATCGAACAGTTCCGAATAATGCAAAAGTCACAAGGAATCCGGCAGAACAGTTGGTTATGTTAAGGGGTGCAGTACTGAAGCGGGGTTCACTCCCCAGATAGCAGAGTTTGCACAACACACAGCAGGAACTGAGACGCACACAGCTTTATCAGCTTCCCAGAAGCGGTCCTTCTTTATTAAGTACACAGCAATGTTGCTCTCTGTGTCAAAGTGCTTCGCCAGACGGCCAGAAGACAAGAGTCTCACAGTGCATAGCACACTGCTGCATTATATGCATTTCATCCACCAATCAGAACACTTGTCCAATTAGCTCCAGAATGAGGCTGTCATACTGAAGTGGTCATATGACACCTGTCACTTAGATTTTGTTGATCAGACATGTGCTCTGACAGGTTATGAATCTCCAGTCGAGGGTAGGTCATGTAATCACTGCCAGAAAACAGCCTCTATTAATTTCGGAACTGATATCACGGATGGCAAAGAAAGACCAACTATCTGTCCTTAACCAGATTGAAATTCACAGAATTTGTGCCAGTGCAAATCAATTTCTCTTAAAACCCTCAAAATTAATAACAACTTTAAGGGAAAAAAGGAGCGAAGGCCTACCAGGTCAAAACATGTTAAATCAATTAATGCAACCAATCAATGTGATGTTTTGGTGTCTTTAGAGATGCAATCTTTGGATTCAAATTTCTATTGAATTATTGTAACTTTCGGCATTTAACATTGTTTTTAACATTAGTTCTTTAAGCACTGCGTAATGAGAAGAAGACTTGGATTTATATCCTCCCTTTCTCTCCTGTAGGAGATTCAAAGGGGCGTACAAACTCCTTTCCCTTCCCTCCTCACAACAAACACCCTGTGAGGTAGGTGGGGCTGAGAGAGCTCCGAGAAGCTGTGACTAGCCCAAGGGCACCCAGCTGGCGTGTGTTTGAGTGCACAGGCTAATCTAATTCCCCAGTTAAGCCTCCACAGCTCAGGCGACAGAGCTGGGAATCAAACCCGGTTCCTCCAGATTAGAGTACACCTGCTCTTAACCACTACACCACTGCTGCAATAAAGATACATATTATTAATTTTCATTATTGCTTCTTTCCTCAGCTTGCTTTTTGGTTTCCGCCTTAAAGTCATGCAATATCATAAAGTCATACAATATCATAAAGTATGACTATAAAGTCATACAATATCATAAAGTCATACAATACATCATACAATAGCAAATGCATGCCAACAAAACATTAGTAAACACACCGGATGGAAGAATTGGATGTGGCAATATGAAAGACGCCTGCAAGCAATCTCAGTTGCACAAATATGAACGGCTCCATTTGATGTGTTTGCATTGTTGACGGAAACATAAGCATCGCTTCGAGTATCCGGCAACGGAAGGGTGAGATGTTCTCTCCCGTTCCTCCCTGTCGAACTTTTTCATTTCCCAATGCTTCATAAGTATTCTGCACCATGAGAACAAAGATAACTTCGAGCCATGGCAGCGGAAGGCATGCCAAGATTAAATGCGGTGGGTCAAAGGGCACGGCGGTCACATGACAAAGCAATTTGCTCCAATCCCCCCCAGCAAGCACTCTCAACTCAGCCTGATATAAAATAGGTTGACAGAGGTAAAGGCGGAAACAAATCCTTAATTTACAACATTCTTACGAATGAAACGTGGCTTTGATTTGTCGTTGCTGTGGGAAAATTCCCTGCTGCATTAATAGTTTTTGTTTTTATAGATCCCTCATGCTTCGCAAATAGAAAAGCACACTATTAATAGCAATTGCCTTGGAAATGGAGGCACCTCTGGGACCCAGAAGGCGTTGCGCTCGGCGGCAGACTGAAGTACCGCACAAACGTTTGTGCGAAGGAAGCTCGGCTTGCTTTATCAAACAATGCACTTGCTCAGATTTTTTCAAACACTCCTCATGAGGTGATAACAATTATCGTGTGGTAGCCAGAGACATTTTTGAAAGAACTCTCTACACCAGTTGGCTCTATCTATGGTAACCTTTCTAGGACATGGTACAAGCAAAATCTCTCAGCGGAAGAAAATCCTGCCCGGCAACTGCTCATTGACAGCCAACGCACATGCGGCTTAGTCCACCAAGGTCAGTGTTGTGAACCAGTGTGGTGTGGTGGTTAAGAGCATCAGACTCTAGTCTGGAGAACTGGGTTCGATTCCCCGCTCCTCCACATGAGCAGTGGACTCTAATCTGGTGAACTGCGTTTGTTTCCCCACTCCTACACATGAATCCTGCTGGGCGACCTTGGGTCAGTCACAGTTCTCTCTGAACTCTCTTGGCCCCACCTATTTATTTATTTTTATTTATTTATTTTATTAGGCTTTTATACCGCCCCATCCCCGAAGGGCTCTGGGCGGTGTACAGCATGTAGGGGTAACAATATAAAATAGTTAAACATTTAAAAGCAGCGATAAAAAACTAAAAATTTAATTCCAAGGATTATACAAGAAATCTCAATGAAATAGAGTGGCGTCCAGCATTCCAGTTTTAAAATTCCCTCCCCCCCAAAAAGGGAGGCATGGCGAGTCTCGTTAGATGACAAATGGCCCAGATGTCAAGGCCAGAGGAGGGGGGGCACCATCAGCGGCCGGTTCCTCCAAAGGCCCAGCGGAACAGCTCCATCTTAAAGGCCCTGCGGAGGTCCCGCAGGGCCCGGACAGCTGGGTCCCGCAGGGCCCGGACAGCTGGAGGAACAGCGTTCCACCAGGCCGGGGCCAGAGCCATAAAGGCCCTGGCCCATGTGGAGGCCAGCCGCATCACCGAAGGGCCAGGGACCACTAGTAGATTGGCCTCCACGGATCGGAGAGGCCGTACAGGGACATATGGGGTGATGCGGTCTCGAAGATACGATGGTCCCAGGCCACGTAAGGCTGAGAATCAATGAATTGAAGTACCTGAACGGGATTAACCCAGTTCAGGGAATTACATTATTAGTCACAGGGTGTCTGTTGTGAGGAGAAGAAGGGGAAAGAGTTTGTAAGCCCCTTTGAGTTTTCTTATAGGAGAGAAAGGGGAGTATAAATCCAAATTCTTCTTCAGTTTTGTCTACTCATCATCATCATCAACAACCTTTTATTGGCATGAGTTTATAGCACAACAGAAGGGATAAGGAGGATTAGGATTAGGTTAGGATTAATAGATACACACATTATAAATAGTTAATTAAAAGTTGTTTAAAAGAATAGCAGTCAATAAATACTAAGATCTAAGGCGGATCTGTTGCGCCAGCGCCAAGAATTTAGCAACGTCTAAGGATCTCTGAGGGCACTGATCACAGAGCAGATAAAAAGCCTTCACTCTATCCGGTGAGAGGACATAATTCTCAGTATGAAGATCTATCTACTGTCTTCTAATTGAAGCATATAAGTCACATTCTAAAAGGATGTGCTCGATTGTTTCAAATGTCTTTTATCTACTCAGACTGACAGCAGTTCTCCCAAGTCTCAGAGGGAGTTTTTCCACATCGTGTACTGCCTAGACTTTTCAACTGAAGAGGCTGAGTCACCACCCCTCCCCCTCATATCTGGACCCTTTGCTGAAGACCTGGGGTAAGTCACATTTCTCAGGTTTGATATTAGAAGGCAAAAGCATCTACCCTGCACTTGTGTTCATGAGAAACCATACAAATTGTGGGCACTGTCTTGCTCACACATCCCATCTGTGGCAACTGACGGGAGGTACACAGAGGTGGGATCCAGCAGGTTCTCACCAGTTCCCAAGAGTGGGTTACTAATTATTTGTGTGTGCCAAGAGGGGGTTACTAATTGGGTCCGCTTTTCCATCTCCACGCCCTCGCCTCCCCAAGAGGCATCCTGCCTTTGAACGTGAACGTGAAGGTTCCATATAGCAATTGCGACTAATAATGTAACTCCCTGAACTGGGTTAATCCCTTCCAGGTACTGTAATTCATGGATTCTCAGCCTTTCGTACCTTTTATCTCGCCAGTCTCTATCAAAGAACCTGTGTGTTTCACCATTGCTGTGTTCAGATTTGTGAGTTGGGGCATTTTCTATAATGGGATGATGATTTAGAAATGACCTGGTGCAAAAAAATTTTGGGGGGTCGTGGTGGGGTGGCTGCCAATGGGGGGGTGGGCATCCAACTGTAAAGGTTCCTCGTAAAGGTTCCTCGTAAAGTCAGTCCGGCAGCGCCCGTTTCTACTGAAACCACTTCAGTACGCCGCCGCCGGTTGGGATTGTGCCTCTACTGCGGTGGCCCGGGCCACTTGGCTGCCAATTGCCCAAAGAAACAGAAAACTCCTGTTCCGGCTCCGCGCATCCTCCTCCGCCAAGCCCCCACGGCGGTCTGGACCTCCGCCTACAGGGTCTACCAAAGCGGTCTCCGAGGACGACTTCGAGGAAGGAGAAGCGGCAGTCTGCCTTTCGTCCGCACCCGTGGACATGGGACCTACTCCTGACTCGGTGAGTGAAGGCAGCGCGCCCATTAACATTCAAGCCACGCTGGCCAACCCCGCTAAACATACGCGCATTCTGGCCTCAGCCCTCGTTGATTCCGGTTGCTCCCACTGTTTAATGCGGCCCCAAGTGGCTGAGGAGCTCGGCTTAGACCGGATCCCCTTAGTGAAACCCATCCCGTTCACTCAAATGGACGGGAGTCCGCTGGGCGCTGAGGGTCCGGCTCGGTTTAAAACGCAACCTGTCCTCCTCCGTTGTGCTGATCACTGGGAGAGAATTAGCTTCATCCTAGCTCCGGTTGCCAAACATTCCATTGTTTTGGGTATGCCATGGTTGCTGCTACATGAACCAAAATTTATTTGGAAGGAGCGGATCCTGGAATTCACAGACCCTCCCTGTGGGGAGCATATGAACTGGCGGGAGGAACTGCCCACAAATGACCCTGCCCCGCCAGTTTCCGCAGCTTTAAACGCCTCAGAGTCTACCGACCCCGTAGCCATCCCCTCAATGTATCGGGACTTGGCTAGGGTGTTTCAAGAACAGGAGTGCGATCAATTGCCCCCCCATAGGGATACTGATTGTAAGATTTTATTGCAACCCGGAGCTCAGCTACCCAAGGGCCGTATCTACCGCATGAGTCCCATCGAGGAGAAGGAACTCCGTGCCTTCCTAGATAAAAACCTAGCCCGCGGATTTATAAGGAGAGCAACCAAACACACGCATGCTGCCCCGGTTCTTTTTGTTAAGAAAAAAGATGGATCATTAAGATTGTGTACTGATTATCGTGGATTGAATGCTGTTTCCATGTCCAACAAATATCCCTTGCCTTTAATCAAAGACCTTTTAGATGCGCTAGGCAAGGGCCGGATCTTTACTAAATTGGATCTGAGAGAAGCATACTATCGAGTCAGGATTGCGGAGGGCTATGAACACCTGACTGCGTTTAATACAAAGTTTGGACAATATGAATATTTAATAATGCCCTTCGGGTTAAGTGGGGCCCCCGGAGCGTTCATGGCTTTAATCAACGAGGTACTGCATGATTTACTATACAAAGGAGTAGTCGTTTATCTAGACGACGTATTAATTTATTCGGAAACTTTGGAGGAACATGAATCCTTAGTTAGGGAGGTACTGCAACGTTTGCTTGACAATTCTCTGTTTGCAAAGCTCTCAAAATGTTGTTTCCATCAACCCTCCATTGATTATCTGGGCTATCGGATCTCCTCTGATGGGTTGGAAATGGATCCTGCAAAAATAGAAGCGGTACTACAATGGCCAGCTCCCACCACTAGGAAGGAACTGCAGTCTTTCCTAGGCTTTGCAAACTTCTATCGTGATTTTATACCCCAATTTGCTGAACTGACCCTACCTTTGACTGATCTTTTACGCACCAAGGGGAAGGATTCACAGGCAACTAAGCCCGGGGGCCCCCTCCCTTGGTCTCCTGAATGTCAACTAGCTTTCCAGCGCTTAAAATCAGCATTTACTTCTGAGCCTATCTTAAAACATCCCGACCCTGACCTCCCTTTCCTCGTTCACGTGGACGCATCGGACAAGGCGCTCGGCGCTGCCCTCCTGCAGAAAAATAAAGATGGAAAACTTGTGCCGTGTGCTTATTTGTCAAAAAAGTTTTCAGGCTCTGAACTCAACTGGACTGTGGGAGACAAGGAGACAGCTGCGATTAAGGCGGCTCTTAGCACCTGGCGTCACTGGCTTGAGGGAGCCAAACACCCCTTCCAGGTTTGGTCAGATCACAAGAACTTAGCCGCCCTTTCTACCCCCCTCAAGATGTCTGCAAAACAGCTCCGCTGGGCTGACTTTTTCTCCCGCTTCTCCTTCACAGTCCATTTCTTCCCTGGAAAAACTAATAAACTGGCCGATGCCTTGTCTCGTCTGCCGGGAGGGGGAGGTGTCTCTTCCTTACGGGATATTCCACGCACCATCCTCTCCCCCTCCCAACTCAGTTTAGCCGTCACCCAATCGCAAACTGCTCCTCCTCCGCCCGTTCCCAGCATCGTCTCCCCCTTCCTACGGGAACTCGAGGAGGCGGGTCTTCATGAGCCACCCGCGGAGGAAGGGGACTCCCAGCTGCGTTTGGAGGGTGGCGTCTGGAAAAGGGGTGGGTGTTGGTATGTGCCCCCCCAACTACGTAAGCAGGTTCTTCAAGCCTGCCACGATGCCAGGTCGGCTGGACATTTTGCTTTTCTCAAGACTTTGCATCTGGCTCGTCGCCAGTTTTGGTGGCGCGCTATGCGCAAGGACATTGAAGCCTATATCAAGGGGTGTACGGTTTGCGCAGAGGCCAAAACTATTCCCGGCAAGCCTCATGGTCTTTTGAAGCCGCTCCCCGTGGCATCCAGACCCTGGGAGGTTATCTCGATGGATTTTATTACAGATTTGCCTGAAAGCCAGGGTAACACCGTGTTGTGGGTGGTGGTGGATTTATTCTCTAAACAAGCACATTTTGTTCCCTGCTCCACCATCCCATCCGCACCGAAGTTGGCACGTTTGTTTATTCAACATATTTATCGCCTGCACTCCTCTCCCGTCAAGGTGGTATCCGACCGCGGCCCCCAATTTGTCTCGAAGTTCTGGAAGGCCTTTCTCGAGTTGTTGGGGTCCACCCCGGCCATTGCCGCCCCCTACCACGTTCAAAGTGACGGGGAGTCAGAGAGAACGAACAGAACTCTAGAACAGTATTTGCGTTGTTACACTAACTACCATCAGAATAATTGGTGTGAATTGATCCCATTTGCAGAGTATGCCTACAACAACGCCATCCATAGTAGCACGCAAAAAACTCCCTTTGAAATCGTATCTGGTCGTTCGTTCCCACCACTACCCCAACTCCCCACAGGGGCGTTGCACCCCCCCGAGTTCGAGCAATGGATTTCTTCCCTGGCCGAGGGATGGAAATCGGTTCAAACCGCCCTGCAGCAAGCGAAGGAGTCCCAAAAGTTCCAGGCGGATAAGCACCGCTCGGACTTCCCGTTGCGCGTAGGAGCTTGGGTCTATTTGTCTACTAAGAACCTTCGGGACGTTCATAAATACTCAAAATTAGGCAAAAAATTCGTGGGGCCTTTTAGGATTACAAAAGTGATTAATGATGTGACTGCTCGCCTAGATCTGCCTAATTCTTTAAGTAACATTCATCCCGTTTTCCATTCCAGTTTACTCAAGGAGGCTCCCGGTTCCGATGCTTGGCACGACCCTCCGGAGATACCCCCGCCGACCATAATTGATGGTCACAAGCACTACGAAATTGACGCGATCCTGGACTCTCGTTTTAATCGCAATCGCTTGCAGTATTTGGTTTCTTGGGTGGGGTATTCATCTGGCCATAATCAATGGGTATACTTGGAAAACATAGAGGCCCCCTCCCTTATTGCGGCATTCCATCGTGCCTTTCCTCAGAAGCCGGGTGGGGAGGGGTTTTTGTTAGGAGAGGCAGAGTGTAAAGGTTTCAGTGGAACTGAATCTCTTTACAGTGGTTTGGCCTTGACTGAGTTCTTGGGCTCGGGCGATGAGCCAGTCACAGCAGCACCCACGCTGCTGGAGAGCTTATCTTGTAGAGAGAGATGAGCATTCCGTTCCCATGAGAATGGGACCGGACCGATTGGGGGTGGGGAAAATGGGAAAGATATTATAGTTGAGCTTTTCGCGGGAAAACTCCATTCCTGACATGCTTCGTGTATGAGCTTTCTGAGATGTCTGAATAAAGGATCTTTCGTCAAAAAAGTCTTTTTATTTCTGCTCTTCAGAATTCCTTACACCAACTCAGGTTTTGCCCAGGGCTCAGGTTTGCCTAGGTACGCCTCTGCCCCCTTTGCTGAGGTGGGGCTGGCGAGGGAACCTGTTACTAAAATTTTTGGATCCCACCACTGGAGGTACATCAGAGGTCATGACAGTCAGGAAAGCAACTGAATCAGTGGCTGGAAAGCTGGCAAAGGTTCAAACCAGAAGGCAAAACTTTCCCAGCTTTAAAAAAAATATTATTGGATGTATAGGCCACCCTTCCCCACGACAGACTTACAACAGGATTTCCTTGTTAAATATTCCACAGTCTGCTCTCATCAGACTTCGGAGAGCCAGGTGGACTGTAATCTGGATTCTCCACTCATCCATGTGAACAGCAGTATCTTATCTGGTGAACTGAATTTGTTTTCCCACTCCTCCACATGAGCATCAGACCCTAATCTGGAGAACTGGGTTCGATTCCCCACTCCTCCACATGAGCAGCGGACTCTAATCTGGTGAACTGGATTAGTCTGCTGGGTGACCTCGGGTTAGTCACAATCCTCTCCAAGAACACCTCTCCAAAGCCCACGCACCTCTTAGGAGTGTTTGTTGTGGGGGATGGGAAGGGAAAGGAGTTTGTAAGCCACCTTGAGTCTCCTTAAAGGAGAGAAAGGGTGCGGGGGGGGGGGAGTATGAATCCAAATTCTTCTTCTCTTTTTTTAAGCCCCTTTGAGACCCCTTACAGGAGGGAAAGACAAGGTGTAAATGCAAACTCTTCTTCTGCTCACTCTCCTCGCCACCCTAACCTAAAAGCCTACTCAATGCTACGCCAGCCCAAACACAAATGCGGGAATGACCAAAAAATTGAGAAGGAAAGGGGGGAATAAAAGGAATGTGAAGAAGGAAAGGAAAGGGCAGGGTATCGCTTGCCGCAGGAGGAATGAAAATTGAAAGTGGGGCTGGAGAAATCATCCATACCCAATGATTGCTGCACTGAACATTTGTATTACACCCTTGTGAACTCCTTGTGCATAATCTGTCCCGATGTATTGTTTGACCAGCACAAGAAAAACACCAGGAAAATAAAATCAACTCGATGCAATGGCAGATATCATTGCATCAAGATTGCTTTGTGGCAGTGTTTTATGCACAGATATTGGAGACAGATTGTAAGGGGACATACCAAAATCCAAAAAATGTGGCACATGGTACATTCTTCATTTCTGGGATTAATTTTATACATTCTCCTAGGTAAACTAGAATAAATGGGGAACGCCGGGCAATACAGAAAATAAATGCAAGAGCAATCAAAGTGCTGAACTGAATGAATCAATCATTCCCACTCTGCCCTTTTGGGCCACCAAGTTTCTCTCTCCATTGAAGTGAGTGGAGTTTCAATTTCAGGGCCCCCATTGTTGAAAGCACTCCGTGAGTGAAAATGTGCATGGCGTGATCCCGGCAAAAGTCCCTTTGTCTTCAATGGGAGATGGACGCCTTCTTCCCCACTGAACTGTGGATCACGACCTCTGATTTCATTCCAATTCATTCTGTGAGCTTTACCAGATTAACTTAATTATTTGACATTTAAAGGGAGGGGGGAAACATGAGCTCCAAAGGGGGGGTCGGTCTGCCTTAAAATTTCTAGCAACCTCGACACAATTGAAGGCGGAGGGGGATTTCATATGCGTGTCATCTTTTTCTGCTTCATTGCCTGGCTGATGAAAAATGCAATTTTAATGCCCGTTGGAAAGTCATAGATTTTTTTAAAAAGGCATTACTGTCCTGTAACAAATCTACATCTGAAGGGTTACAGCCAACGGCAGAATAAAAGGCTCCTGTAAACGTCACTGGCAAAACAGGCCTTTTTAAATAAAGCCCCAGTGAAGAGTAACAGTCTCCATTCCCGTTCTGAGTAACGTCTGCCTTCCATTCAGTCAAACAACCCACGATGAAAGTGACAAAGACATACCAGATGAAAAACATCACACTATGTACGCCGGGCAAAAAGAAAAAAAAAATCATATAATTGCTGACTGGTACTCTTGCCTCTGTTTGTGGGGAAGACAGAGGGCCCCCGTTTTCTTATCGAAAAATGTGCGAAAGGGAAAATCCACAAGAAAACCATTGCCCGAAGATTATCTGCTTTGAACATTTTGCCCTAATCAAGATCTCAGCACGGTGGTTTGGGTGGTGGAGCCTTGCTTGGTTTCTCCGGCTCGGCCCTAAAACGCTTAATCCAGTATCAAACGGCAAATCCAGCTTGGCACTTCGCCTGCGAAACCCAGACGGCGGAGGCCTCGCCAACATGTCTTGATGAGGAGTGAAATTTGTCCGCATGTTCGAGAGGGAACGTGGCCCGTGGATCTGATGTCAGAGCCAACCTCCCCCTCGCAGCGCAGACAGACCCATGAAGTCAGCGAGTCTATGGAGCTTGAGATGGTTTACCAACACCCGCTTTTTGGGCAACAGATATGATGAAATTTGCTCCCACGTACCGAAACATTAATAATAAGCTGATGATGTGCGAAGAACTAGATGTGATGTTTGACAACTGTCGAAAGCTTGCTGATGTCAGGGGGGAAGGAAGCCAGCGAACTTTGAATCCCGGATAGATCGCTTTTTATGTAGACCCTTTTCTGCGTAATTGTTTTTATTTGCTGAAGTGAGTTTGGACTTTAAGATTGCTGTGGCTCTGATCCATGCTTTTTAAAGGGGAGGGAGCATGGGAAAAATCTAGAGAAGGAGGGGGGGGAAAATAAAAGTAGTGTAGGAAAAGAATGATAGTCCTCAACCTTTGGAATTCTGACACAGGGTGGTACGCAGAACCACAAAATGGCTGCCACAAGAGGTGGGGTCACACCTAGAAGAAGAAGAAAGAAGAAGAAGAAGAAGAAGAAGAAGAAGAAGAAGAAGAAGAAGAAGAAGAAGAAGAAGAGGAAGAAGAAGAGGAAGAGGAAGAGGAAGAGGAAGAGGAAGAGGAGTAGTTTTGTATTTATATCCCCCCCTTTCTCTCCTGCAGGAGACTCAAAGGGGCTTACAATCTCCTTGCCCTTCCCCCCTCACAACAAACACCCTGTGAGGTAGGTGGGGCTGAAAGAGCTCCGAGGAACTGTGACTAGCCCAAGGTCACCCAGCTGGCGTGTGTGGGAGTGTACAGGCTAATCTGAATTCCCCAGATAAGCCTCCACAACTCAAGCGGCAGAGCTGGGAATCAAACTTGGTTCCTCCAGATCAGAGTGCACCTGCTCTTAGCCACTGCTCTTAGCCACTACGCCACTGCTGCTCCCTACACATGAAGCCCAGGGGAGAAGAGGGATTTTTTTGAAAAAATAGACCAAGAAAGAGGAGTGAGAGAGAATAAAACCAACACTGCGAAGCAGCTGCAAGTGAAACAATATTTTAATCTGAACAGTGTCAGAACCAACTCCTGACTGGGGTCTGGCGCGACCAGGTATCCTGCCTTATGCTTAACCTGATTGGTGTATCTGCTGATTGATATGTAGAAGGGGGTCCGTCTCTTGCGTTCTCCTGCTTCTCTTTTGATGTCCATTTCTTGATAACAAATGTAGATAACTAGGCGAGACCCTGAGAAACATCCTGCCCTCGGGCAACAGGATCTGTCCATTGCACCACAGGGGGGAAGTTTCACAGGTGGCATAACTTTCTCCCTTTCCCGTCCTTGAGACGCCTCAGCTCCTAAACAATTCTTTTCACGCTTTTGCTGGGAAAATGGGGCGGGGGGGACTGGAACAGGGACAAAACGGCCTAGGAAAGCCAGATCGCTAGAACTGAGTATGTCTGAGTGTGTCTGGGTGGGGTCTAGGAATTACTGCCTTCAATAAACGCTACTGATCAAACATCCAGAGTCCGTTTATTGGCTCAAGGACCAAGACCTAACAAACAGCCAGTCAGATCTCTGGATGCCAGTCAGAAGCTATGCTGACCAAAAGCCCCACAAGGCCCCCACCTACTTCCTAAAAACACTTGGTGGGTACCAGGAAAGCTATTGGCAAGCACCATGGTACTCACCAGAACAATGCTGGGGACCCCAGTGTACATTTCTCATATACATACAAAGCAGCTTTCTATTGAGTCAGACTATTGGTCCGTCAGGGTCCGCACTGACTTCTGTGATTGGCAGTAGCTCTCCAAGGTCTTGGATAAGAGTCTTGTGCATCACTTGCTGCCTGATCCCTTTAACTGGAGTTGCCGAGGACTGAACCTGGGACCTTCTGCTTGCAAAACAGAGGCTCTACCATTGAGGCACAGCATTGAGGAGCAGCAGTGGCCTAGTGGTTAAGAGCAGGTGTACTCTAATCTGGAGGAACCCGGTTTGGTTCCCCACTCTGCCATGCTGGCAGGGGCTGGTGGGAATTGTTGTCCATGAACATTTGGAGAGCCGCAGGTTGCAGACCCCTGCTCTAGGCTGATCCTGCATTGAGCAAGGAGTTGGAGGGGCCTGTAAGACCCTTTTTATAACTGAGTCGTGACAGATGCTTGCAAAATCCCAACAAAAGGATTGGTTACTGACATAAAACCAAGGAACGAGGAATAGTAGTGCACATTTGAACGAGTGTCAAAATGTTTACCTTTTTACTCCTCTCCAAGGGTTTGATCCCAATCTCTTTGAAATCAATCAGTGTGTTCCACCTTCAAATTGGGAACCGTCCAATGACAACATGGGCCTTTCCCCACTTACCTTAAGCCCCACGCTACTCTCCTCAAGTAGCGCGGGGTCCCCCGGCACTCCCCATGACAGGGGCGGCGACAGCACAGCCGCCCCGACGCTGCTGCTGTCACGCCCCCTCAGTGCGCGGCATCCCTGGCACTGGAGAAAACGGCGCCTTTTGATGACCCCACGCAGAGCATGGTGTTGTGGGGACGCCCGGGTGCGCGCCAGGGATGCCGTGCGCTGAGAGCACCGCGCGGCATAGGGGGGATCCTGGTGAGTGGGGAAACGCCCAGTGTTATGGAGCATCTCATCCAAACATCACATGCCACATTTGGAGTGAAGAAAATCTCCGCATCCAAAGTCCTACTATCACTTTAGCTGCTAAAGTAAATGCAAGCAGATGTTTCAGAATTCATCTAGGGGTTTTTTGGCTTTAAAAAAACACACACCAGAAAATGTTATGCAGTTCATTCCTGATGAACTTAAAGTAAACTGACTTACATTTTGCCAGAATGCTTTAGGCAGAACCACACGATGCCACCAACTGAGAGCGGATTGAAACATTATGGAGAAGGTGAAGAATCGGACTGGACTGGCATGAGGGAGAGTTTCTATTTTAATCATTCCTTTGGAACTGTGTTCTTTAAACACTGGGCATTTTATTTATTCTTTAAATAAGCCAAATTCTTTTGTTCTCTGTGGAGCCAGAGATACAATCAATAAGCTTTGTGGTATTGGGATACCTCTGGACTGTGAGATAAGAGGGTTATAGCAAGATAGTTTGATAAAGACAGCTGTGAATCACCCACCGGCTGCAGTTGCCTCTGGGGGTGGGATGGGTGGAGCCAAGGTGACCGCTTCCGCTTAACTGAGGGCGGAAGCGAAGCCCGGGCCATGTTGGGCAAGGGCTGACGTCACCAGGAGGGGAGGGCGGATTGACCTTTTAAAGGGGAAAGCCCTCCTTTGTTCTGGCCATGTGCTTCGGCCAGCCGGCGATTTGCCCACCCACCTCTCCCTGGGTTCATTTGGTTGTTGCATGTTTCTGTCATAGCCGTTCGGCGGTGGCGCATCGGTAATTATCTGGAAGTGCCGATGGTGGCAAGAGGCAACCGCCATGCCGAACCGGCAAATGGGGATCACCTCTTGCCAGGAGCGTCCGCCCGGCAGAGCCCTTCAGCGGAGCGAAGTCCAATACAGGGCTTCCGCCCATTGGAGCCTCGCTATGAAGCAGACAGGCCAGATCAAGACCCATGCTACGCCTCACGCTTCTGTTTTGGTTGGCTAATAAAATGGCTATGGCCAAAATGTTTATCCCAGCAAAGAGTCCCGTGTGGTTATTGGAGAGGATTCACCCAGGTGGTTCCCACCCTCAGAAGGCAACGTTACACACAGAAAAAATTCATGTTAGAGATTCCACCAAACATCTCTGCCACATTCCCATAAAAAACCTCAAGTTTGCAAAGTCAGGTTCTGGATTCTCTCCAAACTTAGACAGTGATCTAGCTGAGTTAATGAACAGCTGAATTAATTTAAAATGTGTATTAGCCACCTTTCTTCCTTATGGAGCTCAGGGTGGCCGACAATATCAATACAATACATATAATAGATTTAACTTTAAAAACTTGAACATTTAAAGGGCTTGATCCAGATCTGTTTGAAATCAGAGCATCCATAACAAGGAGTGTAGGCAGAATAACATCTCACCAAGAGCAGATCACGCATAGTTGAATCAGGCAGATCGGGGACATCTTGAGGAAAGTTCTCATGCTGCCGAGCCTCAGAGCTCAAGGGCATAATCCCCCCCCCCCATCTTGAGTGACACCTTCCCAACCTTGACTAAAGAAAGAGGCAGGCTTTGCTTGCTTCAATGAGAACAGACATGCCTCTGCCCAGCACATTTCTCCTTCTCTTTTTCTCCATCAGGCTGCCCAGTAACATCTTTGGTGTAAAAGCTACTCGTTCCTTCCTTCTCCAGACTGGTGTTCTCTGCCATGCCTTCCCTAACTAACAACTAGCTTAAAAACCGAGCGACCGAACGACCGAACGACCGAGCGACCGAACAAACCCCTCTGTTTAAACCAGTCTTGCACTCTACCAAAATGCTCTCAGCGATTTCAAATTCATCCTATTTAGCGGCCAACCTGTCAAGAATTGAATGCAGTCCTAATAAAACCATTTTCAGCTGCTTCCTGAAGATCGAAAGTGAGAGGAGCAGGCATGCCTCCCTGCGATAAACCCACAAAAGAAGACCAATGGGCACAGTGCAATATCACCACCACAACCAAGAAACCTACTGTACCCCAGCTGTTGTGACTGACACCTCCCTGGGAGACTGTCCCATGATTACTTTCAGAGGGTAGCCATGTAGGTCTGCTGTAGAACAGCTAGTTTTGAGCACCTTAGAAACAGTGGTGGTATCCAAAAATTTTAGTAACAGGTTCCCATGGTGGTGGGATTCAAACAATGGCGTAGCGCCAATGGGACTGGGCGGGGCACGACAGGGGCATGGCCGGGCATTCCGGGGGCGGGGCATTCCTGGGCGTGGCTGTGGCAAGGACGCAGCCACTGCACCGGTCCTTGGGCGGGAAACAAATGCACGCAGGCGCAGGCTGCCACGCATGCCGGTGCACCTCCTGCTAGACTGCTTCCAGTTCTGTGCGCTACTGCTGAGAGGAGGGGCATAACTAAGGCAAAAATCACGTGGCAAAATCACCAATTAATAACCCCCTCTCGGCACACACAAATAATTAGTAACCTACTCTCGGGAACCTGTGAGGACCTGCCGGATCCCACCTCTGTCTTTGCGCCTCTTATAGCTTCCTGACTCAGCATTTGATAATGCCGAATTGAGAGGAATGTCTGGATATGGGTAAATTCATGTGTGGGGGTGCGTTCACTCTATTTTATGAGAACTCCCTGTGTGTGTTTGTGTGTGTGGTCAAGTCACATCTGACAATAGGCGACCCTGTAGTCTTTTCGAGGCAAGAGACTTTCAGAGGTGGTTTGCCATTGCTCTTGTCTGAACGTAAGTTCAATGTGAAATTTAGGGCATCCCTCATTTTGTTAGCCTGACAGAGGAACACAGTGCCAAGCGGCGATCTTGAATTAACTACTTCTCTTCTGTTCGCTGTTGGAATCCTGCATAACTTTGCATGGGAAAGCAGCGTCTCCAGCCACCCCTCCCAGACTTTCAATAGGCTGGCCTACAAGAATATGTGGTGAAAAGAGACATACAATGGGAAAGCAAATGACACTTCCAAATAACATTTGTGGAAGCATGGCTTTTATTTATAACACATTGAAATGATAAATGCAAGAAGTCATTCATGCATTTTATTTTTTTCCTTGTATAATGAATATAGCATGTCTGTTGGTATAGTGGCCTTTTATAATAACAATAAAAAGAAATGTGAAAAATGACAGGCATTTTTTCTGGTAACTTAAAATGTATTTCTTTTGTAAGTTAAATCGCTGTAGATTTTGGACTTTGCAGTCCCCAACGCCAACTAATGGTAATGGATTCTTAGAACACAGCCTGCTTTTCAGGGGAGGGTGCTGATCCTTGGAGCCCCGGACTTCTACCCCCAGAGTCTGACCCTGGTTATATGTCTGTGTGAAAGTATATATTTATAAAACTGGGAAGCTCATCCTCTGCTTAATGTAACAGATAAAGCTTCACTATGGCCCTTTCCACACAGGCCATATACGGCGCCTGGGGACGGCAAAAACTCCATCCCCAGGGAGCCGTTCGCACAGGCGGCGCTGCTAAAATGCAGCAGCGCCGACCTGGCTCCCCTCCACCACCCTCAGGGCGGCGTTAGGCCGCCTCTGAAAACCTCCCCCCTGGAGGGAGGTTTTTGGAAAACAGCGCGTTCCCACCAACGCGGTGCGAATGGCACCGCCGGGAACACGCTGTTTTCCCCGTCCCTCTCCCACTCACCTCGTCATCCTGCGTCGCTCTACTGGACTGCTGAGACCCTCCCTCGCTGTCCTCCAACCCCTGGAGGTCGGAGGGCAGCGTGGGCGGGTCTTAGGAGTCCAGCAGGGCGACGAAGGCGATGAGGTGAGTGGGGGGGGGGACGGGGAAGAGGCAACTCCGTGCGGAGCCGCCTCTCCCGCACCGGCCTCTGTGGGGGCTGCTCGCACACTCCCGTGCGAACGGCCCCCACCCCTCTACTGGCAGAATTCCTGCCAGTGCAAGGGCGCTTTTTCTGCAGTGCGGAAAGGGCCAATGAGTTAGATGGCCAAGGCTAGCCCAATCACATCACAACGTGGAAGCTAAGCAGGGTCAGCCCTGGGTAAAAATAGAGTGGGCAACTGCCATCAAATGCCAGGATCGTGACACAGAGACAAGCAATGGCAAACCACATCTGAATGTCTCTTGCCTTGAAAACCCTACAGGGTTACCAGAAGTCAGCTGCAACTGAACAGAACCTGCCACTAACCAATACCAACTCAAAATTAAGCAGGGTCATCCCTGGTTAGTAACTGGATGGGAGACAAACAAGAAAGTCCAGGGTGGCTAAGGAGAGGCAGGCAGTGACAAACCACCCCCAAATGTCTCTTACCTGGAAAAACCTACAGTGTCACCATGAATCAGCTGTGAGTTGATGGCACACACCCAAAAAGGGTTGCATCCCACCAGTTCTTCCACTGGGGTAAAGGCAGAGGTGGGATCCAGCAGGTTCTCACAGGTTCCCGAGAGAAGGTTACAAATTATTTGTGTGTGTCGAGAGGGGGTTACTAATTGGTGATTTTGCCACGTGATTTTTGCCTTAGTTATGCCCCTCCTCTCAGCAGTAGCGCGCAGAACTTGAAGCAGTCTAGCAGGAGGTGCACCGGCGTGCGTGGCAGCCTGCGCCTGCGTGCATTCGTTTCCTGCCCAAGGACCGGTGCAGTGGCTGTGTCCTTGCCACAGTCCCACCCAGGAATGCCCCGCCCCCGGAATGCCCAGCCACACCCCCGCCGTGCCCCACCCAGCCCCATTGGCACTACGCCACAGTTTGAATCCCACCACCATGGGAACCTGTTACTAAAATTTTTGGATCCCACCACTGGAGAGCCACAGGTTGTAGACCCCTGGCCCAGAGCATCCCTGACAAATGTTCCTCCAATTGCTGTTTGAAGACCCCCCGTGAGGGACAGCTCAGCACCCCCCTAGGCAGCTGATTCCAACGCTGGACTACTTTCACCATAATTTTTTCCCCTAATATCCAATTTGTACCTTTCCATGCATAATTTAAACCCATACATTCCAGACTCTCATAAGAGTATTCACACTTCAGAAAATGTGCTTCTTTGCTCTCTTCTGGGCTAATTCCCAGAATTCCATAAACATCCTACTGCAAATACAGACTGGGAAGTTACTGAATGCTACCAGATTGCTACATTGCAGTTCGCTTCTAGCTGAAATTGAGGTTGTGGCATAACTAAGGAATAGTTTGCATTTGAACTGCATATTTGGAAAGTAAAGGCCAAGAAACAGTGTGGGAAAAACCAGGCTACAAGCGGACAAGGAAAAGAAGACGCAAGATTTCCCATCGCTCGATAGAGCATGTTGTTAGGGCAATACATAGGCCAGAACCTTTGAGGGTTCCAATCACAGTTTGGCAGAATTTGATTCTGATTCATGTTTTCTTCACTCTGGGATGCGCCAGTGAAGAATGAGAATATTGCATGGGAAATTTACGGCCGGTCTCCTCTTTATCAGCTCAAAACCAGCTGGCAGACTTGAAGCATATTCAATATAGTATTTACTCTCAGCATTTCACATGAATTTCTGTGCTACTCTTTATCCACCCCTGGCCTAAGATTCGAGACCGTCTTGACTACCATTCAACACAGAGCAGCTTTTTCTTCTCCATTCCTCTTTCCTGGCTCTAAACATCCTACCTCAAGATTTACCCAGAGATCATTGTGCTAAATGCGTTCCCTATCATTTGCCCATGATCCTGTTAAAACCTGGTCACTCGGACATCCGGGATCCTAGAACTAGGACTATCTAGATTGAGTATAGACAAGGTGAAATCTTGGTTCTGCTGTTCACTTTGGAAGATTTTGTATTTGCTAGGGAACGATGTTGCAGGAAAATGAGGTGTAACATAAAGGTATCCATTGTTCATCGTACTCGCAAATGCTTGGAACACCAGAAGATTTCCACATACGTTAGGGTCCTTCCATAAGTAGACATGTGACAGACTCCCCTAGTGGCCCTTTTTGCTTGGTTAAAATCTAGCACACCCTGAGCCATATTTTTTTTAAAGGAGGAGGAGTTTTGGGTTTATATCCCCCCTTTCTCTCCCGTAGGAGATTCAAAGGGGCTTACAATCTCCTTGCCCTTCCCCCCTCACAACAAACACCCTGTGAGGTAGGTGGGGCTGAGAGAGCTCCGAGAAGCTGTGACTAGCCCAAGGTCACCCAGCTGGCGTGTGTGGGAGTGTACAGGCTAATCTGAATTCCCCAGACAAGCCTCCACAGCTCAGGTGGTAGAGCGGGGAATCAAACCCAGTTCCTCCAGATTAGATACACGAGCTCTTAACCTCCTATGCCACTGCTGCTCCAGGGAGGGTTACATGCGATAAAAACAAATAAATGCTGTACTGTTCTGTTACATATTTACAGTACTAACTATACACTTAAGACTACATCTTGTTCTACTCTATTCTTACATGCTCTTCTGCCTGTTCATGCGGTCTTCTGTGCTATTCTCTGAAACAAAGAAAACAAGTTAACTTTATAAGTTCTGAGGTACGTGCTCGCTAACATGTGAGCAATGACTATTCTGACTGACCAGGGGCGTACCGCTCAGGGAGACATATGGGGTCAAATGTCCTTGGGCTGGGGCCATTTAGTCACCCCTCCTGCTTCCCCCCAGGTCCATACACTGGCTTCAAGACTTGGTGCAAAAAAAGCTGTTTGGTCATGGCGGGGAAGGGCAGTTCCCCATACCGGGGGTGAGGGTGGGGGTGACTCAGATTTTGCACCGGGCTGCATTTTCCCTAGATACACCCCTATAACTGACCAATACGTAATCAATAAATCATCTCATTACAATACCACATCAGCATCCTGTTTACATACAAATAGTTAACCCTTCCATGACTGGATGTGGCAGGCCCTTGCAAACACCAACAGGGACTCTTTGCCTCTTCAAACTCATAGCAGCTGCCAGGACACAACCCAGATTGGGACTGCAGCGTGAAGAGAATATGGACTCCAGTCTTTCTCCAAAAAACATAAGAGGATAGAGATGGGTTTTGTGGTGAGTCACCTCACATCGTAACATCACTGTTTGCGTAATGGAATGTGGGGTCACGTATCACTGGGACACCCTAGCATTTCTAGATAAATGTCATTTCTAGATAAATGGAACTGATGTCACAACATCACTGTAATGTCACTGTTTGATTAAAATTTCTCACACTACTATACTAGCACTACTATACTTACTCACCTATTTTTACTATTCTATCTTTGTTTACATCTCTGTTACCCTCCTAGGGAGGAGTCCGGCCGTTCCCTCTTTTTGGGAGGCTTTTAATGAATTGGGTTATGGGATGCCTGTTATTATTGTTTTGACCGCTGTTTTAATGGATTTTCATAGATTTTAGTAAATGTAACAATTGTTTATGTGGTCACTATTGTGATCCTTTGTTATACATTGTATATATGCTGATGCTGTTGTGCACCGCCCAGAGCCCCTTGGGGATGGGGCGGTCTACAAATCCAAATAATAAATAAATAAATACTAGCTGCAGACCTTGAATGTGGATAGGGGGGTCTCCCCCTGTAGCTGGAGATCAGGTCTTTCTATTTTCCCCTACACCATGTTCCTGATTTGAAACAGCCCCAAATGGGTACATTTGCCCCACTGAAGAATTGCACATGCATGTACCACCCAACCTTACCCTATGGGGCAGATAATACCCCCCAGGTCTAAATGTATTGTCGAGTTTGACTTTTAGATATTCCAGAAAATTCTGTGCAAAGTGAATTTTGCTAAGCCCTTGTATATTTCTACTCAGGGATCGCTGCACCTAGGCCATGGCGATTGTGTCCTCCAATTCATGTAACGGATGCCGTGGCCCGCAACGGATTGGTTGACTTGATTTACAGTCCGCCTTTCTCACAGAGACTCATGGCAGACTACAGCTAAAAACTATGCAATCAAAACAGTATAACCACTTACACTCGACAATTACTCCAGAGTAACTGCAAACAAAATTCAAGGATGTGCTAAAAACTCACGGTAATACAGACAGTAAACTGGTAGTTACTAGACCGGAGAACAAGGCAATTAAATTTTGCATTGCATACAATATTTATGTTTACATTACATGCAGGATTTATATTACCTACAATAGACAACGTAACAAAGCTAGATGTCAAAATGGGAAAGCAATGCAATAAACACAGCCAACAATATACAGCAAAGACAATCCCGCTTACAGTAACTGCTGCAATCTGATTTGCTTAATAAAAATGTTGTTTTCAATACTTCTGCACCACGGTGGGGGGGGGGGTAGAATAACTAGCTAAAGCTTGGAAATTCTAGGAGATTTAAAGACACTACCTGGTGAAGGAATTCAGGAGGGGTGTGGTGTCATCTATGTCACTCTCCAGGGAAACTGATCTCTGTATATCAACTGTAATTCTGGGAGGCTGGCAACTTGATTTGCGGGAGGGGCATGACTTATTCCATTTATGTCTAACATTGGCTTGCCTCCCCTAGTAAATTTCTACTGGAAGGGAGAATTTTTGTCACTTTTCCCTTCAGACCTCCAATTCCATACTCTTCCTGGGGGGCAGGTCCTCTGACCACCAGGGGTAGAACTTTGGGGGCACTTGGGAAGAGCGGCAAGGAAGTCCTCCTTGTGGGGGAATTCACTGCAGGATCCATGTGATGGTTCTAAACGTCTGTTTGGATATCTACTGTAGCCATTCTCCAAAGATGACAATCCTGCTATGACTTCTGAGGAGAAGGCTCCAAGCTGTTCCTCAGAAAGGTCTGAAGGCATGTGATGGTGCAGCTCCAATGAAGTATGGCCCCTTCCACACATGCAGAATAATGCACATTCAATCCACATTCACAATTGTTTGAAAGTGAAATTTTGCTTCCAAAAATCCGGCTTCAAAGTGCATTGAAAGTGGATTTAAAGTGCATTATTCTGCATGTGCGGAAGGGGCCCAACTCATGAAGCTGCCTTCTTCTGTCAGATGATTGTGAGATTCTAGTCTATTTGTGCATGGGTTTGCTTGTATGTTTATTTGCAATGTGGTTGGGATTTTAACAAAAGTTCAGAGGTATGCTGCGATTTGGATGGAAATGAACACAGGAATCATGCAGATTCCATTTTGCCACTGTAGCAAGAGCAGAAGTGGGATCCAGCAGGTTCTCATAGGTTCCCGAAAGTAGGTTACTAATTATTTGTGTGTGCCGAGAGGGGGTTACTAATTGGTGATTTTGCCACGTGATTTTGGCCTTAGTGACGCCCCTCCTCTCAGCAGTAGCACTCAGAACTTGAAGCAGTCTAGCAGGAGGTGCACCAGCGTGCGTGGCAGCCTGCGCCTGCGTGCATTCGTTTCCCGCCCAGTGGCTGCGTCCTTGCCACAGCCCCGCCCAGGAATGCCCGGCCACGCCCCCATCATGCCCCGCCCAGCCCCATTGGCGCTACGCCACAGTTTGAATCCCACCAGCATGGGAACCTGTTACTAAATTTTTGCATCCCACCACTGAGTAAGAGCCATTCATGATTTTATTTGGGAGAACATTACATGAGGACTTTACTGTTAAATATTATCCACAAACAAGCAAGTTCACACAAAACTGGTTTTTATCATAACCACAGGGAACGGCTGACCAAATAAAATAGCTGGAGACCGGGGGCGGGGGGCGGGGGGGGTCAAAAAAGGGAAAGGGGATTTCCAGAGATGACACCATGGAAAAAAATGTTCAGAAGCAACTTAAATATGGCATCAAGCCTTGTTGGGCAAGCCAAGGAATGCACGGCCATTTGGGTGGTGTCAAATGTCATGGCCCAGGGCTTCATGGGAAAATGCCTTCGGGCTCCTGGGAAATCTACAAGAGGCAAATTTTCCCTGTCAAAGTAGGACCTACACATACACTGTACTGTAGCAGGAAACAGAGATGGGAGAACTCAAAAGGTCGCTCTCCATATCAAAGACTTTTTTTAAAAAAAAGTACTTGAAAGTATGTAAATTCACATTTTAATTTCAGCCCATTTCTCTGGTATTCTAAGGAAGATGATAAAGAGTCTGCCGTTCACCCAAATTACATGATCCTAATAGTTGCTGTGAAATTTAAAAAGCGGCTGTTTATTATGAAGCAGAATATATGCTTTTGGAGCAGGGGGTGGCGGGGGAGACATGCGTGTGGAGGATTGATAGTGAATCAGAATGAATAAAACAAATTGGTTTTTCAGGATGCTGGAGGTAGGAGCAGGTATTCAGAAAAGCCCTTTCGAGTCCGTATTTTCTACATAAAAGGCTCAAAACAGCCTGTTCATTGTGTATAAATCTAGACTCACCATCCTATGAGCAGGTATAATTGTTCATAAATATTGTTCACAAATATAACAGCAGTATAGGGGAGAGAGAGAAAATATAAAATAAGAAAGTGTGGGGGAATCCCGAAGAAGAAGAAGAAGAAGAAGAAGAAGAAGAAGAAGAAGGAGGAGGAGGAGGAGGAGGAGGAGGAGGAGGAGGAGGAGGGGCTTGGAGAGGAGACGTCTGAGGGGGGATATGATTGAAGTCTATAAAATTATGCATGGGGTAGAAAATGTTGACAGGGAGAAATTTCTCTCTCTCTCTCTCTCTCTCTCTCTCTCTCTCTCTCTCTCTCTCTCTCTCACACACACAATACTAGAACCAGGGGGCATACATTGAAAATGCTGGGGGGAAGAATTAGGACTAATAAAAGGAAACACTTCTTCACGCAACGTGTGATTGGTGTTTGGAATATGCTGCCACAGGAGGTGGTGATGGCCACTAACTTGGATAACTTTAAAAGGGGCCTGGACAGATTTATGGAGGAGAAGTCGATTTATGGCTACCAATCTTGATCCTTTTTGATCTGAGATTGCAAATGCCTTAGCACAGTCAGGTGCTTTCAGGGAACAACAACCGCCAGAGAGAGGCCATTGCTTTCACATCCTGCAGATGAGCTCCCAAAGGCACCTGGTGGGCCACTCACAGTACAGAGAGAGCTGAACTAGATGGACCTGGTCACAATCAGATGGCTTGTTCTTATGTTCACAGAAGAAGAAAAAAAAAAGAAGAAGAAGAAGGAAGAAGAAAAAAAAAGAAAGAAGAAGAAAGAAGAAGAAGAAGAAAGAAGAAGAAGAAGAAGAAGAAGAAGAAGAAGAAGAAGAAGAAGAAGAAGAAGAAGAAGAAGAAGAAGAAGAAGAAGAAGAAGAAGAAGAGAAAGAAGGAAAAGAGAAGAAGAAAGAGAAGAAAGAGAGAGAAGTGAAAGTGAGGTGGGGCCGAGGGCCCGAGGGGCGGGGAGGCAGAGGGGTGGCGAAAGAGGAGTTGGATTTATATCCCCCTTTTTCTGCTGCAAGATATTCAAAGGGGATTACAATCTCTTTGCCCTTCCCCCCCTCACAACAAGCCTGTAATTAGGTGGGAGCTGAGAGCTCCGAGAGAAACTAGCAAGGTCACCCAGCTGGCATGTGTGGGAGTGTACAGGCTAATCTGAATTCCCCAGATAAGCCTCCACAGCTCAGGTGGCAGAGTTGGGAATCAAACCCGGTTCCTCCAGATTAGATACGTGAGCTCTTAACCTCCTACGCCACCTTACAAGCAGAATTGGGCTTGTAGGGTTGCCAGCCTCCAGGTGGGATCTGGAAGTCCCCAAATTCTACAGTGATACAGCTTACAAATTCCTTCCCTTCCCCTCACTGCAACAGACATCTTGGGAGGCAGGTGGGGCTGAGAGAGTGCTAAGAGAACTGTGACTGGCCCAATATCACCCAGCAGGCAGCATGTGTAAGAGTGGGAAAACAAACCTGATTCATCAGGTCGGAGTCCACCACTCATGTGGAACAGTGGGGAATTAAACCGGGTTCTCCAGATTAGAGTCCACCCCTCTTAACCATTACACCATGCTGGTGGAAGGTCGGATAATTGAACTTTGTGACCCAAGGTCCTGGACTTCCTCTCTGGTGTTTCCCCCTGATGGCACCATAAGAGGTGGCTAACAAAGAGATACAATGAGAATTAAAATATATTGGAACAAAGGGAGAGACCACAACCAGAGGGATGTCAGGGGGTTCACATTGGGCCCAGGAACTCGAGGATCTGTGTCCTGTTGCTAGCAGAAGGTTGGGAATATGTCAGATTTTGAGGGTGTTGTCCGGGAAGGGTGGAGTTTAATGTGTCGTCAATTCCAGTTGACTGTGGAAGAATGTTCTTTCATCTTTGTTGAGATTATACAGAAATCGCTATAGTGTCACTATTGTGACCCTTTTCCAGACATTTTTTCCTTCACACTTTCTCAAGAGTGGGGGACTTGGACCCAGGGCAGGGAATTAACTACCATGGGCAGCCAAATGACGAGCCTAGAAACCCATTTATAATCAAGAAGAAGAAATTCTTCTTTGTTCCATGAATAATAAAACAGTGGAATTAGTGCCTGTTGACAGAGAGATGGGCACCAGCATGGATGGCTTTAGATGAGGGCAGTGGCGTATCTGCCTGGGGACATGGGGTCAGGTCACCCATGTCCCCAGGCTCATGCCTTTTGGTCACGTGGGGGGGCACCAGGCCTCCATGAAGGCCAGGGGCTGGGGCTAGGGGGCAGCACCCCATGCCCCCCTCTATGCAGGTAAGCATCCCTGAGCCCCACCCCTAGGACTACATGGAGTTCAGGGGCATGGGGACATGGCCCCATCCCAAGCCCCCCTCCTTTAGCAGGCCCAGTTCTGCCTTGGACTGTCTTTTCCAGTTATGGTGATCATTTCGACAACATGTCCATGAGCCTTTGCTAAATATGCAGAGTTACACATATGATTTGCATATTGCTAAAGAGCTTCATGATGTCGAAAATCTATAACAAAAAGACAGTCAAGGCTATAGAAAGTTACCTCCTTACCCAGACCAGGGGGGCAGAGGCTCAGGGGCAAGGGCCCACCCCCAAACCCCAACCCCCACCTCCATGAAGGCAAGCCTGAGCTTTTGAAAGTTCTATGGCACTGGAGGATGGGCCACATGCACCGGGGGTTGCCCGGGAGGTCCCAGGGGGTGCCCGGAGAAGGAGTTGTCTCTGGGCACTGTTTTCTACCCATACGCCTCTGGGTGGGGGTTAGACAGATTCATGGAGGAGAGGTCCATCAGTGGTAAGGGGAACCTCCACATTTAGATGCAGAAAACCTCTAAAATACCCAAGCTTGGAGCAACATCAGGAGAAGGCCTTGGCCTCTTCGCCCTGCTTCTCCATCGTTCAGGACCCTTGGTTGGCCACTATGTGAAGCAGAATGCTGAACTAGATAGGCTGCTGATTCAAATCATCAGGGTGCCAACTACATTCTTGTGGAGATGCAAAACGTTCAGCAAGGTTGAACTTCATGCATTAATTCCAACTAACCGTTCAGCAAGGTTGAACTTCATGCATTAATTCCAACTAACCGTGGGATCCTGTCACATATTACTAATGCAACAAATAGTTTAGATATCTGTCTCTGAACCAGAGGGTCAGATTTCTGGCTGGGATGGAGGATTGTTTGGCACCATATGAGGGATTCTGTGACATCTCAACGTCTTCATTCTCCCTGCGGACCATACTTTGGCTCCGGATTTATGTGTGCTTCTGCCCACTGTTAATGTAGTTTGGATATATCCAGGGACAGAGTTTGGCCTTTGGTCTGCAGAGTTCAAATTGTTTTAAGGGCTACAGAAGTAAATAGCTGACTCTGATATGGTCTTTATCCCAGATCTGTCTTAGTACACAAACATCTTTGTAGACATGATAGTCTTGACATGGAAAGAGTGATCTGGCTTGTTTAAGTGGCCCCACTGGCATCTATGAATCATTGACACTAATAGGCCTTTCTGAATTTGCAGTGCTTTCTTGGAAGATCACCCAGTGAAAATGTCCAGACCCGGTCATTGGAAGGACTTTTGGCATTGAGGTTGAGAAGACGCCCCACTTTATTTTGGTTCCCAGCTAGGCTACCAAAGAATGATTCTATTTACGCTTTCCTTCTTTTTTTTTTATTAACAGGTTGGGAGATCTCTTCGCCTTTTGGAGAAGACACATTCAAGGGCTACCAAGGTACTAAGGGCTACCAAGGTACTTTTACAATATATCTTCACCATATCTCCGACGTACCCTAATGCTAGCCCGACTGAATGCCCTACATTCAGCAGTCCTGGCTTGACAAGATTTCTCAGATCCCATACCAGCAAAGGCGTGTCCCTGCTCACAAAAAGCCATTAGAAACAATCGAGCACATCCTCTAGATTGCGAACTATATGCTTCATCTAGAGACAATATATAGACCCATACACACAAGGAACTGTATTGCCAACTCACCAGACAAGGTCAAATCCTTCTTTTCTGCTTTGTGATCCAGTCTCCTCCAGAGATCCTAGGCGTTGCCAAATTCCTGGCTGGCACAGCATAGATTAATACAGATTTTGAACTTTATTTATTTATTTATTGTTTTTAACTGCTGGAAGTGTCGAGAACCTGCACTTATTTTAGCAGTCCTCTTCCAACCACCTGTTGTATTTTAAACTTATGCCAATAAAAAGGTTGATGATGATGATGATGATGATGAGAAGACACATGGATACATGAGGCATCCTTGCATTAACATAGAGTTGGAAGAGACCACAAGGGCCATCCAGTCCAACCTCCTGCCGCTCAGGAACACATGATCAAAGCACTTCAGACAGATGTGCATCCAGCCTCTGTTTAAAAACTCCCAAAGAAGGAGACTCCAGTACACTCTGAGGCAGCAGATTCCACTGCCAAACAACCCTCGCCCTCAGGAAGTTCTTCCTGAGGTCTAGGAGAAATCCAGGGGTGTAACGAGGCAGCCCTGGGCAAACTGTAGCCCTGGGCAAAACCTGAGTTGGATGCCCCACATGGGCAGCCCTCCCGCACACGACCAAATTTTTTTTGCACCAGGACATTGGTGCCTGCAGGGGTGCACTTTTGAGACACCTCCAGCACCAAAATTTCAGCATAACGTGGGAGACTGTCCTTATGCTACTCCCCAAGTTTGAGTGAGGTTTGGTTCCAAGGAGTCCAAAGTTATGGAATCCCAAAGGATGCCCCATTCCCCATTGTTTCAATGAAGACTAATAGGAGATAGGGCTACAGTTTTTGAGGGTCCATAACGGCCCCTGGTAAACTGCCAAACTTGGGGGTGACATGTCTCAGATGATACCCTGAAATTTTAGTGCCAATACATCAAAATGCACCCCCTGCAGGAACATCACAGAGAAATTTGCCCAAGAATCTTTGTTCTGCATTGGGTTGTCTGCATTGCTGTCAATGGGGTTGCAGGCTGTGGGAACGCACGTTTCTGAAGGCACAGTCTCAAAACTTTCAGAGGTCTCATCAGGAGACTGCCTGTGAAATACCCCCCCCAAGTTTTGTGCAGTTTGGTTCAGGGGGGGGGGGCCAAAGGTATGGACCCTCAAAACTGTAGCCCCATCTGTATTAAGCTCCCATTGGAAACAATGGGGGATAGAAATTTTTAGGAGTCCATAACTTTGGACTCCTGACCCGACACACCAAACTTGGGGGGCGCATAAGGACAGTCTCTGATGGTGCGCTGGGAAATTTTGGTGCTGCTATCTAAAACTGCCCCCTGCAGGCCAAAATGGAAAACCACTAAAATGCCCAAAGCCCAGACCCAGCATTTTTTGATGCCCCACAAGGTGATGCCCTAGGCAGCTGCCTTGCCCAATGGACATTACATCAGTGGAGAAATCTCGCTTTCCTGCATTTTGAATTCAATATTCCATCAGACCATTTTGTCTGTCAACGTCAGTACTGTCTATTCAGACTGTCAGTCCAGGGTCTAAGGCCGAGGTCTTTCACATCACTGGCTATCTGTTCCTTTAAATTGGAGTTGCTGCTGGGAATTGAACCCGAGACCTTCTGAATGCCAAGCAGATTCCCGACCAGTGAGCAACGGTCCATCCCAGCCTGATGTCTACCCAAACTCTGTCTATCCGCTGCTGTGCCCTGCACGTGTTGCTAAAGGCAGGTCTGGGTTGGATCCTCATATTCCAGCCAAGTGCTCCATTAGTTTAGCAGGTGACAATGGCCCGCTTCTGCCGCAGACCCATAAACAGCGTCCTAGGGACGGCAAAAACGCTGTCCCTAGGGAGCTGTTCGCATGGGAGGCGCTGCTGCATCTGCCCTCTGCATTCTGGGGCTATTGGCCTCATGTAAAACTAAAAACCTCGAGCAGGACTCTGATCAGGTGGCATAAACTTTCCCTAATAAAAATGCACACACTTTTAAAAGTGCAACTAGAGCTAGATCAGGGAGATCAAAGAATTGAATGTCTCGTTTGCTATCCTGAGATTATACTTCTAAATCTAGGGAAATGTTCCTGTTGCATAAGAGATGCCACTGTCGATACATTCTTGAGATTGTGGGGAAAGGGTGTGCACAATTGGACTGTGTCTACTGGACAGTCCAAATGGTTTCCAGTAGGCGTGCCAAACACTCCACACCGCATGGCTAGGTGGGCTAGTCACAGTTCAACACCTGGGCTCTCTGAGCCCCACCTGCCTCACAGGGTGTGTGTGTGTTGTGAGGGGGGAAGGGCAAGGAGATTGTAAGCCCCTTTGAGTCTCCTGCAGGAGAGAAAGGGGGGATATAAATCCAAACTCTTCTTCTTCTTCTTCTAGTTGATTTAGCAAATTGCAGGGAGGATGCGTATTGGATGATTTCCAGACCACTGGTATGGCTGGGGTGAGTGCCCTGGGTGCCGTCTTTGAAGGCAGCTACTTTGATCCTGTGTTTGCTGCTCCTCTTCAGTTCTGGCTCCAGCCGCAAAGGCTCTGATGGGAGTCCTGTTGTGATTGTGTCAGATCTGCGCCATCCTTGGCCTGACAAATTGCACGTACACAGCTCTGCTGCAGATGGCCCAGACAATATCATTGCCCAAGGGCATGGGGCCTCTTTCTCTGCCTGCAAGTAACTATTATTATTATTATTATTATTATTATTATTATTATTATTATTATTATTATTATTATTATTATTATTATTATTATTATACAAAACAGTTATACACAGCAAACAAGATCAATATGCTGGATTTTGTATTACATCACACGTCGGACACTTCCCAAGCATCTAGGACTATGTGATGTATCGACGAATAATGCGTGCAGAGCCGAGTAGGGTGGCCTTTTGCAGCTGACATATGGTGATTTTGTCGAAAGGCATGAATTGTTTTTAAGTGCCGTTCAAGATCTTTAGGCACTGCTCCTCCCTTGCATTCCCATAATATCAGCATATGAAAGGACAGTGAGAAAAAGGCATTGTTTTGAGACAGGCAGGTTTTCTTTAGGAATAGATAGGGTGATTTGGGAATGGCATTTGGTTTATAAAACTCCACTGTATATGGAACAGACTATTGGCCAGTCCCCTCCCGAGGGGTTAGCGGACATCATCTGCTTATTTTGAGTACTTAGAGATTATTTCTGCTTCAATGTCTTAATGTTTTAATACATATTTATTGGTTTAAAGGTGAAATCCTTATGTTGTATTGTGTTTGATTGTTTTGTCAACACTTCTTAAGGCCTTGAGGGTAAGGGCGGTTTATTAAATTGAAATAATAATAATAATAATAATAATAATAATAATAATAATAATAATAATAATAATAATAATAATAATAATAATATGTATAATGTTCATGGACTATGAATTCCCATCAGCTAGTGCAGCCATGCTGGTAAGGGGCTGATGAGATTAGCTGGATTCCTGAGCCCATCTGGAAGGAGAACACTTGAGGTTCCTACCCTGGACTAGCCCAAAGGTCACCCAGCAGGAATGTAGGAGTGTGGAAACATCTGGTTCTGAATAAGCCTCTGCCACTCAGGTGGAGGAGTAGGGTATCAAACCCGGTTCTCCAGATTAGAATCCACTTATTCTTAACCACGCTGGGGGACCCAGCGATATGGGTTCAATATGTAATGAAGAAGTATCTTGAGGTGATGGGTGAATTTTAGAAGGATTCCAGTCATTTTAAAGAATGTGGTGGGTGGAGAGAAATCTTGTTTTTATTTCTGTAAAAGAAAGGAAGGTGCATTTCTCAAAAGTTTTTCGGTTCTAAGCCAATTGCTCTTTTGCTCCTAAGCCAATTGCTCTTTCACATCTGGAAGTCATGCTAGAAAGATGAAGTTGCTTGAAAAGGTCCCCACCATCCTGAAACAATTAAACCAGCACTTAGTGAGAGACTGGATCTCCCAGAAGATTGACTAGACCCTTCCCTTTCAGTTATGGGTCATCATTTACACAAGAGCTGATTTGCAATGCACAAAAACAAAAGATTGGTTTAGGGTACAAAAAAAGGAAGTGCTGAATTTGCCATTTGGTCACCGCTGTGTGTACTCCAAACAGCCCTACCATGTTGCACTAGAAAAGAAACAGGAAAGAGTCAGAACACACAGCTTGAAACCCTTGTCTTCAGTGGGTTAGGAGTCATGCTTCAGATAGCGATGGATATCCTCCACTGTTCCTCTAGTGCAGGAAGCGCCTGTAGACGTCTTGGGGAACATTCAACTTCAACAGATGGTAAGAAAGGCTGTGTCATCTCTTGCAAGGAGGGCCTTGTAAAGGTGAAAGCAATACAGCGACCTTGAATTTAACCTGGAGAAAAAAGATGGCGAGGGGAACTGACTCATAATCAGAAAACAGGAACTGGATTGAACAACAAATAAAAAGGCGTCAGCCAGGAAGAAGGAAGGAAGGAAGGACATCTCATGCCTACGCGAGAAGGCACGGACAACCAAACTGATTCAGTCAAGGAGGGCCCTATCCCAATATCCCATGTATGACGGTCACTGCTCTAGGATGTTTCCAAGGAAATAAGTCACAAAGGGAGCTTTTTTTCTATTTTTGGAAAAAATAAGCCCGGCTGATGGAATGACTTCATCTAATTAGGACTGGCGGAGCTACAAAGTAATCCTAAAGGAGCAGCAGTGGCATAGGAGGTTAAGAGCTTGTGTATCTAATCTGGAGGAACCGGGGTTTTGATTCCCAGCTCTGCCACCTGAAGCTGTGAGCTTCTCTGGGGAATTCAGGTTTAGCCTGCACCCCTCCCACAAGCGTAGCTGGGTGACCTTGGGCAGTCACAGCTTCTCGGGCTCTCTGGCCCACCACACTCACAGGGTGTTTGTTGTGAGAGGAACAGAGATTATGGCCTTTTAGGAGTCTCCTGCAGGAGAGAAAGGGGGGATATAAATCCAAACTCCTCTTCTTCTTCTTCTTCTTCTTCTTCTTCTTCTTCTTCTTCTTCTTCTTCTTCTTCTTCTTCTTCTTCTTCTTCTTCTTCTTCTTCTTCTTCTTCTTCTTCTTCTTCTTCTTCTTCTTCTTCTTCTTCTTCTTCTTCTTCTTCTTCTTCTTCTTCTTCTTCTTCTTCTTCTTCTTCTTCTTCTTCTTCTTCTTCTTCTTCTTCTTCTTCTTCTTCTTCTTCTTCTTCTTCTTCTTCTTCTTCTTCTTCTTCTTCTTCTTCTTCAGAATTATACCCTTTCAGTCCAATGAGAGCAGTGGCCACTGCTTAAGGGGAAAGATGAAACTGAACATACTGTGCTTGTTCCTCAGCTAGAGGAATGATTGGGACAGCATTGACGGTTTGCCACATGAAGATATCCAAAATGGAGGGCAGTGGAATGTAAGGGAGAAGAGTGTGAGACACTAAGAAAAATCACATCTCCCCGTGTGCTACAGCATTATCAGAACTTGGTTATATACACATTTCATTGAAATATTTATCATCCATGGTGGTGCAAAGGAGATGTGTTAGAATATACCATCCTTTCTTAGTAGCTTGGGGAAAAGCTCTGTCTGTTTGCCACGCTTTCATCCTTTAAGGAAGGGTACATGGTACATCCTTCTCCAACTTTATCCCATGAGATTGATCCAGGGGCGGAGCAAGGGGGAACTGCCCCTGGGGCACGCACGTGGCCTGCACCCCTGCTATGGTGCCGCCCGCCCCAGAACACCCCTCCATGGCCCAGCCACGCCCCAGCTGCAGCAGTGCCCAGGGCGTCACCCCCCCGTCCCGTTGGTGCTACGCCACTGGATCGATCAGGCTGAGAGTGACCAGCTCAAAATTATCCAATAAGCTTTAGGATGGAGTGAGGGATTTGAATGTGGGTCTTTCAAGTCTTCGTCCACGCTGTAACCAAGTCCTCATCCACGCTGTAATGAAATAAAGAATAGGTGGCAGGTCTAAAAGGAGCCATGGGGGATTGTGTCTATGAATCCCTCAGGTGAAACAGGAGCAGTCATAGAATCATAGAGGTGGAAGAAACCGCAAGGGCCATCCAGTCCAACTCCCAGCCAGGCAGGAATGCACAAGCAAAGCACCTCTGACAAATGGCCACCCAGCCTTTGCTTATAGACCTTCGAAGAAGGAGACTCCACCACACTCCAAGGCAGTGTTACGGCCTTAACAGGAGTAAGGATTTTATTAAAGGGATTCTCCACCAGCTGCTAAAAATATAACAGCATAAAAGTAGCAAAAGGGGAATGAGCTCTCACATTGGCAGCGAGAGGGGCCGAGAGGAGATCTTTTAGACTGTATCTACGGGGAAGGAATTCTAGCAATGGATATTCCACAGAGAAGCAAGAGTCCAAATTGAATTTAAAATATTTATATACATTTGTTTAAAAATACACACACACAGCAAGACACAAGGGCACATACATTCAAGTTCCTGGTATATAAAAAGGTTTTAAAGATAGATTGGATAATAGAGAAGGGAATGGGGATTGTTCTGGGGTGATACTTTACCTAACGATTCTTAGGAGGGTAGAAGTAGAAGGCAGGGATTCCATGCCAGCACAGGAACCCAATGGAGGACGAATTCATGTCTCAACAGAGACAGGAACATGTGGCAAAATGAGCAAAATGTTTCAGGTAAACTGAGCTTTTATACCCTTTTGCCCAGGAAGAGGCGGGAGCTAGTGAGTTTTCCTTTTTTTCTAAATTCTCAGGAATTTCCCATGCTGGGCTTGGGGGGTGCTGAGGTCATTTAGTCATCTCATCTACTGCTAAACCCGGGACAATGGGGGCCAATTTCTCTTAATGGCTTTATGCAAAGTAACTCTTACAGTCTCTGCCTTCAGCATTCAGATTGGAATGAGGCTGATTGATTCAGGATGGGATAAGTGGTTTTAGGAGGGTCATTACAAAGGGAAGGAAATGCAAAGAAGCAACCCTTTGTTGCTAACTTGGTTTCCAGAAGAGATAGGAAGTGCAGAATCTGATACTGAGGTGGCTTTCCATATTCTTTGTCTTTAACAGTCTCTTTGCAAGGTGAGGTAATCAAGCATTCTCGTGACTCAAATGAGACCTCCAGGTTATGCAGGAGTAACTCATCCATTGATTAGATTTTGTAAAGCAGACCTGTGACCTTTGGACATGCTGCTACCTGCATAGAGAAGTGCTTTTGGCAACTGGCTTTTGCCAATATGATTTTAAAGCAGAAATATAAAATAATATTCTGGGGGTCCTTTGGGTCGTTACAGCAGTGTCTGTCAAACAATGTGAGGAACAGCATTCAGGGGCAGATAAAACCAGAGGTGGGATCCAGCAGGTTCTCACAGGTTCCCGAGAATAGGTTACTAATGATTTGTGTGTGCCGAGAAGGGGGTTACTAATTGGTGATTTTGCCATGTGATTTTTGCCTTAGTTATGCCCCTCTTCTCAGCAGTAGCGCACGGAACTTGAAGCAGTCTAACAGGAGGTGCACCGGCGTGCGTGGCAGCCTGCGCCTGCGTGCATTCGTTTCCCGCCCAAGGAACAGCGCAGCGGCTGTGTTCTTGCCACAGCCCCACCCAGGAATGCCCCGCCCCCGTCATGCCCAGCCACGCCTCCGGAATGCCCCGCCCAGCCCCATTGGCACTACGCCACAGTTTGAATCCCACCACCATGGGAACCTGTTACTAAAATTTTTGGATCCCACCACTGGATAAAACCCTTCAAATGGCTGAAGGGAGAAGGACTTCTGACAAACATTCCCTGTGTCTCATGTCTCTGAGTTCTTCGCATGCGTTCATGTCCTGCAGACAAAGTCAGGCAATGCCAATTTGCTCAGCAATGCTAGAGGCAGGTGCTGTGATGGATCCTCGTAGCAATGCACGCGTTACACCAAATGCAATCTAATTTAACATTCTAGCGAATGTTCCACCCAGGGGACATTGCAGCAGTAAAAGTTTTATAATGCTGTAAAAGTACAAAATGGAATAGGATCCTTGGGTCAGCCATTAACAATTGTGTGCTCCACGCAAAGTGGAGGAAACTAAAAGAAAACTTTCAGTGTCCACTGATAAGAGATGATTCACACCGCCACCAGTAAGGAGGGCTGCCTCATTTTTGAAAGAGAAAAATCAAAGGGCGTGAATGAGGAAGCAGCCCTTTCCACACGGACAGGCCCCTTCCGCACACGCAAAATAAAGCGTTTTCAAACCACTTTCACAACTGTTTGCAAGTGGATTTTGCTTTTCCGCACAGCTTCAAAGAGCACTGAAAGCAGTTTGAAAGTGCATTATTCTGCATGTGCAGAATGAGCCACACTTTAAAATGTTTTGAGGGAGGAAATAAAATGTTTCCTCATGGAGTTCCGCATTGTTCTTACCCCAAAACATTTTATTTGCAGCCTTAAAATTTTTTAAATGAATGCCTTTTTAAAACAATTATCTATTTGAAATGTTTTCAAAATGACTACATTTGCCTGTGCTGTCTTCTTAAGCATAAGCATAAGCATTTATTGTCATTGTGCACGCACAACGAAATTTACAGCAGCATTCCTCGATGCACCCAATTTCAGACTCATACCCCATCCTCACTCTCCCCTTCCTCCACCCATCCCTACACAGCCCCAAACACATCAACACGAAGCCGCGGAGTTTAGCATAGCCACAGCTCTAGAGCAGAAGCTGTCTCTAAGCCTCTTTGTCCTAGTTTTGATAGACCTGTATCGTGTGCCGGATGGTAACAGTTCCAAAAGAGAGTGTGCTGGATGAGACGGATCTCTCAGAATATTTTGGGCTTTCTTTAGGCTTCTGGAATGATAGAGTTCTTCCAAGGAGGGGAGAGGGCAGCCGATAATCCTCTGTGCAGTAGTGATCACCCTTTAGAGCGCCTTCCTATCTGCCACTGTGCAACTGGAGAACCATACACAGATGCAGTAGGTTAAGACACTCTCTATAGCACAGCGGTAAAAGGACACCAGGAGTTTTCCATTCAGTTTTCCATTAAGATGTTTCCCAAGCCTCCCTGCCTTCCCTGCGCTTCCTCATTGACGCCATTTTCTCGGCTAGGTCCTGTTTTTTTCCTGCATTTTTTCCCCGCTTTTCCTGCAGATTTCTTTATTGTGGCGGGAGGAGGTAATCCTTAAAGGACGGACTACAGAAGATGCAGAGAATTGCAGCACTCCACTGTGAAGTATAGAAGCAACATTCTCAAACAAAAAGGGAGGAAAAAAGGGAAGAAATCACAAAATCGTGCCCAGGAATCATTTGGAGGGGGTGAGTGCAGACATACATCGTGGTAAAGGAGAGGGGATTGAAAGCATTTTACAAACGTTTTCAGGGATTTGAGTGGAAAGGGCCAGTGCCTGACCCAGAGTGAGCTTCATGGCCAAAGCTAAACAAGTTGTCTTCATTGTCTTTTCTCTTTTCCAGAGCTTGTGTTATAGATGTCCTCACAAGATTTCATGAGCACCCACTAACAGATGCTATGGAGACCTTCTACCACACTACACAGTCCAATCAGCCTGCTGCATCTATGTGAGCCTCTAAGCATTTCTCTGCCAAGATGAATCTCCATGAATTTATTTCAGACAACCTCATAAAGTCCCACCTCATAGGGCTTTCAAGGCCAAGAGATGAGCAGAGGTGTTTGTCATTTGGCTACCAATCTTGATCCTCTTTGATCTGAGATTGCAAATGCCTTAACAGACCAGGTGCTCGGGAGCAACAGCCGCAGAAGGCCATTGCTTTCACATCCTGCATGTGAGCTCCCAATGGCACCTGGTGGGCCACTGCGAGTAGCAGAGAGCTGGACTAGATGGACTCTGGTCTGATCCAGCTGGCTTGTTCTTATGTTCTTATGTTCTTATGTCATGGCCTTCATCTGCAGAGTCTTCAGAGAGCCAGCGTGGTGTAGTGGTGAACAGAAGGAGGATTTGAATCTGGAGAATCGGGTTTGATTCCCCACTCATCCACCTGAGTCGCAGAGGCTTATCTGGTGAACCAGATGTGTTTCCGCACTACTACATTCCTTCTGGGTGACCTTGGGCTATTATGGCTACTGCTTCCCAGCTGTTTTCTTTACAGGAGAGCATGCTAAAAGCATGCTAGGAGCATGTTAAAAGCATGCACAGTTCTCTTTAGGGGGTCCCTTTGCATGGGACATGCTGTGTTTTCCATGTGCCACTATAGAAAGGCATCATAGCTATCCTCCTGTTCCATCAGCATATTCCCGACATTTACACTTCTGACATTTCTAGTTTGAGATGTCCTGTGCTAGCCAATCTGACCCTAAGTACTGACGTAGAGCGAAAAATGAGGATCTGGGATTGAATCCATAATACCATAAACCTAAAAATAGCAAACCAGCATTGAGGGAGATTTGATACAACTGCTTTCTACTACCACGCAGGGATTTATAAAGTTATCTTCTAGGAAGAGATTCTATCCAACTTGATTATCTTGGAGAGCTCCAGGAATTTCAACTCATCTCCAGACACCAGAGATCAGTGGCTCTAGAGGAAATGGCGGCTTTGGAGTATGGATTTATGGCATTATATACAATATGAACAGAAACCAGAGTATCCCGCTCTGAGATTGGGGATTCCACTTAATGCAGTCCATCTCCAAAATCCAAAACAACATAGAGCTTTTTCTTCGGTCAGATTCAACATTATGCCCCCTGAAGCTCCCTATGGAAGATATCAAAATGTAGAATATTCTGATAGGTCTTACCTTTGTAAGGTGGACTGCATTGAAACTATCCAGTATTCTCTATTTTATTATCCCTTTTAGTTGGCAATTCAAAGAAAGTATTCAAGCCCTATTCTAGTAAATCGAACGGGACTTGCTGATTCTGCAGAGTTGTTCCTTCTCTTGAATAATTCTAGCCTTGAAATCAGCAAGAAAGTTGCAAGGTTTGTGGCAGGATGCTATAAAGCTGCACCAAGATAGGACTGGGAGATAAAACTGTCATGTACTTATTCTATCTGTAAGTTGTAATTATGGCTTACTCTTGATTTTGTTTGCAGTTTGCCCATAAATGTCTGGTATGTTTTATATGCCGATAAAGGTTTTCTGTCTGTCTGTCTGTCTGTCTGTCTGTCTGTCTGTCTGTCATTACATCCTGCTGAGATCCCTCCCCTCTACAAACCCCGCCCTCCCGAGCTCCACCCTGCCAATCCCCATGAATATCCCAACCTGGAACTGACAATCTTAGACTTTGGTTTGCGTGCACAAGGTTGGTCAGTGCCCAGCATCTCCAGCTAGAAGGCTCAGGTAGGAGGTGGTGTAAAAGAATTCTGACCGGCAACATCTCTCTGGGGTTTCAGGGGGAATAGAAAATATTACCCTGAAAGACCTAGGAGTGTAGCTTCAGAGGGTAGCCACGTTGGTCTACAGAAGAACAGCTGGACTCAAATGTTAGGTTTATTGTCGAAGGCTTTCACGGCCGGAATCACTGGGGTACTGCGTGGTTTTCGGGCTGTATGGCCGTGTTCTAGCAGCATTCTGTCAGATCCTCTGAAGATGCCAGCCACAGATGCAGGCGAAACGTCAGGAGAGAATGCTGCTAGAACACGGCCATACAGCCCGACAACCACACAACACCCCAGGACTCTGGATTCTCGATCAGAAGTGTTTGTTGAAGTCTACAAGCCCCTAGCTAGAGAAAGCCAGTTCTGGGGGAACCTGGCTTTCCTAGGTTGTTATATCTCTACTCAACCCCCCTCCTGAAGTCCCATGAAAAGGGTGAAAAGAATTGTTTAGGAGGCATAGGAGCCTCAAGGATGCAAGGGAGCAAGATATGCCACCTGCTAAGCCTCCCCCCTGAGGTTCAATGGATATCCTGTTATCCAAGGCTGGGAGTCTTCCCAGGGTCATTTGCCTACTTATCCATGATTGGTGTGAAAGCTGGAAACATCAAGGAGAGAGGTACAGGGAACAAAGGAAGAATCCCTACTACATATCAATCAGTATACATATCAATCAGAACAGTATACCTATCAATCAGTACATTTAAATACATCGTACCCTTCAGGCTTTGGTCCTGGCAAGTAGCCCCTTAGCTATCCACAAGAGTTTCAGGATATAAGCTTTCAAAACAAGGGGAACTTTGGATGTCAACAGTTTACACCACAAAAAAAAAAAAGCTTTCCAACTTCATCTTATGAACAAACTAGTTGTGCAGAAAGCAACCCCAAACATTGTCTGCCATTCCTTGGGTCCTGAGGAATCAATACACACAAAATCCTTTCCTCAGTCCAAGTTCCTGTTGATTTGGCCCCCGGCAGAGGTGGGATCCAGCAGGTTCTCACAGGTCCCCGAGAGAAGGTTACGAATTATTTGTGTGTGCCGAGAGGGGGTTACTAATTGGTGATTTTGCCACGTGATTTTTGCCTTAGTTACGCCCCTCCTCTCAGCAGTAGCAAGCAGAACTTGAAGCAGTCTAGCAGGAGGTGCACCAGCGTGTGTGGCAGCCTGCGCCTGCGTGCATTCGTTTCTCGCCCAAGGAATGGCGCAGCGGCTGCATCCTTGCCACAGCCCCGCCCAGGAATGCCCCACCCCCGGAATGCCCAGCCACGCCCCCATTGTGCTCCTCCCAGTTCCATTGGCGCTACGCCACAGTTTGAATCCCACCACCATGGGAACCTGTTACTATAAATTTTTGAATCCCACCACTGGCCCCCGGGTTTGACTAGAAAACTTCTGCATGGAACAGGGGCAAGGAATCCCCTAGGAGTCACTAGTCCTCTTGACTACAGGAGCTTCCCTTCCTTCATTAGCTGCCCTGAAGTAAAGGCAGAAAGAGAAGAAGAAGAAGAAGAAGAAGAAGAAGAAGAAGAAGAAGAAGAAGAAGAAGAAGAAGAAGAAGAGGAAGAAGAAGAAGAAGAAGAAGAAGAAGAAGAAGAAGAAGAAGAAGAGGAGGAGGAGGAGTAGGAGGAGTAGGAGGAGGAGTAGTTTGGATTTATATCCCCCCTTTCTCTCCTGTAGGACACTCAAAGGGGCTTACAATCTCCTTGCCCTTCCCCCCTCACAACAAACAACCTGTGAGGTAGGTGGGGCTGAAAGAGCTCCGAGAATATGTGACTAGCCCAAGGTCACCCAGCTGGCGTGTGTGGGAGTGCACAGGCTAATCTGAATTCCCCAGATAAGCCTCCACAGCTCAGGCGGCAGAGCTGGGAATCAAACCCGGTTCCTCCAGATTAGATACACGAGCTCTTAACCTCCTACGCCACTGCTGCTCCCAGAGATGGAAATCAAGAAAATTGTCTCGAGGGGAGGGCACAAACCCAGGAAAGGACTCTGGCGCACTGACCTCGGAGTTGGCTTTCGTTCTGAAACATTTTCACTTGCTTAATACAAAGGGCCCAAAGCTGCCATGCACCCAGCAGAACCTCTGAGGACTTGGTACTTTCCAGAGCTCGGGAAATGCGAGGTATCTCCTGTTTATACTTGCCGTCAGACAGCTGATCCTTCTCAGAGACCTTTTTCGGCTGTTGATTTATGGAGCCGAGGTTTCAGCGCCTTGGGGGTGGGGGGGAAGCGGCTCTGCTGGGATAATAATGTCTTGTTTTTCATCGAGTGGGTTCTGTTGCACAAATGGGATGGGCCAGGGATGATGATGATGATGATGATGATGATGATGATGAAGAAGAAGAAGAAGAAGAAGAAGAAGAAGAAGAAGAAGAAGAAGAAGAAGAAGAAGAAGTTTGGATTTATATCCCCTCTTTCTCTCCTGCAGGAGACTCAAAGGGGCTTACAATCTCCTTGCCCTTCCCCCCTCACAACAAACACCCTGTGAGGTAGGTGGGGCAGAGAGAGCTCCAAGAAGCTGTGACTAGCCCAAGGTCACCCAGCTGGCGTGTGTGGGAGTGCACAGGCTAATCTGAATTCCCCAGATAAGCCTCCACAGCTCAGGCGGCAGAGCTGGGAATCAAACCCGGTTCCTCCAGATAAGAGTGCACCTGATCTTATCCACTACGCCACTGCTGCTCCATGCCTACATGACTTCCCTTGTTTGCTTGTGGGTTGCTTTTTAGAAGGGAGGGGCTGAGACACAGAGGGTAACCGGAGAACACAGAGGGTAACCAGACACAAAGGACCTGAACACATGATATGTGCTGTGCTTCTCATAGTGTGTTCCTTCCATAGTGTGTTCCAGCAGTGGCATAGGAGGTTAAGAGCTTGTGTATCTAATCTGGAGGAACCGGGTTTGATTCCCAGCTCTGTTGCCTGAGCTGTGGAGGCTTATCTGCGGAATTCAGATTAGCCTGTGCACTCCCACACACACCAGCTGGGTGACCTTGGGCTAGTCACAGTTCTTCTGAGCTCTCTCAGCCCCACCTACGTCACAGGGTGTTTGTTGTGAGGAGGGAAGGGCAAGGAGATTGTCAGCCCCTTTGAGTCTCCTGCAGGAGAGAAAGCGGGGATATAAATCCAAAGTCCTCCTCCTCCTCCTCCTCCTCTTCTTCTAAGCTATGTCATCAAAAATTCTAAAACAAACAAACAAACAGACAGGAAAGTTATATGTTTCTGGAATCAGCAGAAACAGCTGAGTTGATTCATGTCGATTATTTGCTGCAGATGGTGAGACTTACTTGCACAATAAACACACCACAACGACAGGCTGGAAAAGGAATGGGCCGCAGCCCGTTTATTGAAATATCAAACATAACAGCAATAACTATATACAAAAGAGCTGGGCGGCAAACGGGTCGCACATCCCATCCCATCATATGGGACTGGCGGGAAGGGAAGCCCCAGAGATAGCACTCCTGCTTGCTTCCACCCTTCCTGCCCATGCTGAGGAGACAGGCACCGGCTAAGCCCCAAGGCCGCACACAGCCCGTCCTCCTGCCTTGCTTGCTGGGGTGTCGGGCACCGGCTAAGCCCATGGCCGCCTATCGGCCCGACCCAACCCCACTCCCTAGGGTGTCAGGCGGCGGCCCGGCCTGCCCGTGCCTGCCAGCCTACCCGCACCACCCCCCGGCCCATAACAGGGCACAAGCCTGGGAGCCCTAGGCGGAAGGCTCGTTCTCTCCCCAGATGTGTGACACCGTTGCAAACCATGCGGGCTGCCCTTCCTGCGCGGCTCACCGCCCAAGCTCCTCAAGCCTGAGGCCTGTCCTTAACGCAACCATCGCCGGAGAGTGAGTTGAATGGACTGAAACCACTTGTCCAAGCCATTGGGTCAGGCGGGCCGCCATCTGGCTCGAAGAAGTCTCTGTTGTCCGGGGAGATCACCGGGTGGTCCACCACCACTCTCCCCAAGGAAGAAGGACCACCTTGGCGGCCGCCTTGTTGACCTTTCTGCAGGCCCTATCCACAGCAGTGGGATCCACGGCTCCCCTCCAGTGGACCCGCTGCAGCATCTCAGACCATACCAAGGTCATACCAGGCCGATGCCTGGCAAAGCTCCGAAGTGTGGTGGCCACCGCACAGCGCAGGTCAAGGCCCGACCTGGCAGGGAGGTCCTCCTCCCCCAAATGGATGACCAATAGGTCCGGCATGGCCGACTGGAAGATATATTCAATTATCTTGGGCTCCAGCTCATGCCACAGCATGTGCCCCTGCCCCATCCACACAATCCTCACGTGCGCCCCGAGTCCGAGATGTCGGCCCCAGTCCGAAGTGCAGGCGTATTCCTCAGCACGATTGTGAGGCTGTGCCCCACGACCCACACCTGTCGATGGGCAGTCTGCGGCATCCCTGGAGGCACTGTGGAAAAGAGAATTAACAAGTCAGGTGTGGGTGAATGTACGCCCGAAAGGCCCCGGACCGCCACCTGCCCAAATTGCAAATGTCTTCCTGGGTCCTACCATCCTGTGCCACGGCCGTGGCGGCTCCTATCCTAAAGGAGTGCAGGCCAAATTCAGTGGCCGGCAGCCCAGCCCGGGCCAGGCATGCCCGGAACACTGCCAGGAACTGGAACCTGGTGAGGGGGGACCCATCCTCATGCACTAAGAGCATGCCACCCACCCATGGCCTGTGCCGGAGCCACGCGATGAGTGGAGGGAGGGGGCAGGAGGCGTCACCCGGTAAGGCTGGCATGGTGACCCATGCACCGTGGCCCTCCTGGTCGGTTTTTGAATGAGCCAGCCAAGCATAGACCATGTCCCCCGACAGGACGAGGTGCTCCCTTTGCAGCGCGGTGCTGGAAGGCCGATCCCTAGTGGGGGTGACCAATTCCCCGGGCCTGAAAGCCCCATGGTGTGCCAGGTGGAAAGCGGCTGTGAAGAGCAAGCGCTCATAGCGTGAAGCGCACACCTGCCGCAGCACCCCGGTGACTGCCCTAAGCACCTCCCTGGTGACTGGGCGCCTGAGATCCCCTCTGCCTAGGGCCGGCCCTGCGCCAAGCGGCCGCCAGCCCGGTAGCCGCGGCCGAACGCCTTGGTGGCGTCCGGGAAGGCAGGGGCCCTGCAATAGAAGGCGATGCCCGTAGCTGCACCCCCATGGTGCGGGGGTGCATCCCCTGCCCCATGGAGCTGGACAAGGTACTCGAGGAGGAGGCCCGTGTCCACCCGCCCGCGGACGGCATCCCTCCCGGTGGTCCGCGGCGAAGCTCCACGAAGTCCGCCGCGGCACCGGTCGTACTGCCTGCATGTGGCCGGTGCCAGCGAGTTCAAAACACCTGTGATGACTGCTCGCTGCCAAGGTTCCAGAGAGGGCGCCGGCGCAATGGCTGGGGCAGCTCGCCCCCAGGGCCGAAGCGCCGAAAGCGATCCACCTTCTGGCCAGACAAGGCGTCATAAATCACATTCTGCAAACCTGGAACAAAAGCATCTTTGAAGGAAATTGTAAAAGAGAGGCGAATTAAGAACCAAATTGCGAACCAAGCGCATGACCCGTGCCGACTTGGAGGACTGCCTGTTCACCACACGAACCACAGCCTGGTTATCACACCAGAAAAGCACCCTACTATTTTGCCAAAGGTCGTGCCAGACGTGCACCGCCACCAAGATAGGAAACAGCTCCAGAAAAGTGAGATCCCTGGTAATACCCTGGCAGATGCCGGGCCGGGGGCCAGAGACCTTGGGCCCACCCGGCCTGAAAGTAAACCCCAAAACCAAAGGCACCGGAGGCGTCAGAGTGCACCTGCAACTCCAAGGCGGGTTCCGGGAGTGTCTGCCACAGGGAAATGCCGTTGAAGCCCGAGAAGGAAGGCATGTGAGACCTGCAGGTCCTCCTTCCAGACCCGGGGATACCCTGATGTGGTGATCAGGGGACTTGCAGCCCGACAAGGACCTGGCCAGCCGAGAGCAGAACGCCCTGCCAGGCGCCACCACCCTGCAAGCGAAATTAAGGTGGCCCAGTAAGGATTGAACCTGGCGAACCCTGCATTTTTTTAGAAGGAGCATGGATTGCAGCAGGGTGGTAAGGGCCAGGAGCTTATCCGCAGGGAGCGAGGAGGTGCCTTGAACCGTGTCCAGGTGGATGCCCAAATAACAGAGGGCAGTGGAGGGCCCCTCTGTCTTGTTGGGAGCCAAGGGGACCCCCAGCTCAGCTGTCAGGGCCTGGAAAGCCTGCAAAGCAAAATCACATTCCCTGGTGCCCTGCCCACCGATGAACAAAAAATCATCCAGATAATGAGTTACCCGCCCGGAGGGCACCCTCTGCTTGAACGCCCATTCAAGGAACGTGCTGAAAGTCTCGAAAGCTGCGCAGGCAAAAGAGCAGCCCATGGGCATGGCCTTGTCCACATACCAGCTGCCTTGGAAATGGATGCCCAGCAGCTCGAAGTCCAGGGGGGAAATGGGCAGGAGCCGGAAGGCGGATTGAATGTCACATTTTGCCAGGAGGGCACCTGTGCCTGCCTGCCTAATGGAGGTAATGGCCTCGTCTAGGGTGGCATACCGAACTGAACAGACCTCGGGGTCTATGAAATGATTAACGGAGTCGCCCTGGGGGTGGGAGAGGTATTGAATTAAACGATACTCCCCCGGGGCTTTCTTGGGCACCACGCCAATTGGTGAGACCCTGAGGCTGGGGAGGGGCGGGTGGCTGAAGGGGCCCGCTATGCGACCGGCCCTAATTTCCTTGGCAAGCTTATCAGCCACCACGCCAGGGAGTTCTCGGACCGACTTTTAGTTGTCTGCCTGGTAAGCCCTGCGAGGGCCTCGGTAGGGGATTCGAAAACCTGAGGAGAAACCTTCCCCCAGCATGCGCGCAGCATGCCTGTCTGGGTAACGCTGCAGCCAAACCAGCAAAGCCTGAAGGCGAACAGGTGTGGGAGCCAGCGACTGCAGTTGAGAAAGGTCATCAATGTTTAGCGGGGGCGGGGGCACTGCTTTGACCACCGGTATCTTTTTGAGAGGGCCCGGCACCGGGGGACCGGGCCTGCCGAAAGGGAGAGCGCCCCGCCGGCTTGGGGCAGCTCACTCTGCCATGACTCCCCGAACAGTTGGAACAAACATGCTCAAACCTGCACTTGGGCCGCTGGCAAGCGCCCCGGTTGAATTCCCAACAAAGCCCTTTTGCCCCCGCCCGCCCCGGGAAAGCTCTTGCGGTTTTCTCAGGGGCAGATGGCTCGACGGCCCCTTTCGCGGCCCGGCTGGGCGGCTGACCATCCAGGTTTTGATGCGTGGATGAGGTCCCAGCCGGAACCGGCTCTTGTGGGAGGCCAGCGTTCTTCCGGATGGCTTCATAGTAGGCAGCTGGCCGCTGGCTCGCTTCGACCGGCGCGCCAGCTTCGCAGCGCATTAGGACATGTAGGCCGCCAGGTGCCAGGCCCGCAGGGGGTAGGCGGCCCCGACGAGGGCCAGGAATTCAGTGAAACCCTGCAGCCAGTTGTTAAAAGTGCGCTTGGCTGCCGCCGGGTCCCGCCGCTTTCTGTCCGCTTTCCCCCCCGACAAGCCATATTCACCCTCCCGCCGGGGAAACTTGAATATATCGACATAGTACCCGTCGAGTGCCCGCTCCCGGAGCTTCCTGGGGAGGTGGGACCCGGGCGGGTTGCCGCGGTCGTCCTGGGCCGGGCTGGGAAGGGTCGCCTCCGCACCCCCCAAATGCCTGCGTTTCGCGATCCACAGCGGGAGAGCGGGCACCTGTTCCCCTTGGAACCAAAACTCCCCCCCAACCTGGGCATCGTCGTCCTCGGAGGACTCACCCGAAGATGAAGAGCTGGGAGACCGTCTGGAGGACCGGGAACGCCTCGACGACCGCTTCCTCCTCCTGCTCTCCCGAACGGAGGGGCCAACGGATGCGTCTACTGATGTGGAGCCAGCGCTGACTGGCAGCGAGAGCTGGAGGGCCTCCGCCGCCCCGCTCGAGATGCCCGCCCGGGCCGCGCTGGCAGCCGCCGACGTGGAGGGCTCCGGCTCCCCTGCACCCAGCGGGGGACCGGACTCGCTGGCCGCACCGCCGAGGGCCTGCGAGAGGTGCATCAGCGTATCTGCTAAGTTGCGTACCAGGAAAGGATCAGTGCCCGCGTCGCCGGCCGTCTCCGTCGGGGCCGTGGGAGAGCCCTCCCCCGACGGGAAGGGCTGCTCCACAGGGCCAGCGGGCCTGCCCCGACCAATGGGGGACAGACCCAAAGCCGCAGCCGCCCGCGTCGCTGCACCAATCCGCCCGACCACCGGGCCGTCTTCCGAAGTCCCCGGGCCGGTCTGGGCCCGAACCCTATTGAGGAGGGCTCGAGCTCTGCCCAAAGGTTCCTTGCTCTTGGCCCGCTTGGGACCCATCGCGAGCGCGAGACCGGTCACGACCAGCAAGGAGAGAAAAGGAATAAAAGTGAGAACAAGCAAGGTGAGGGAAAAAAAATTGAGGAAAAAAAAAAAAAAAGGGAGAAGTTTAGAGGCCGTAACCAGTCTCCTTCCAGGCCTTATGCGAGACGCCAACCGCACAACCACGCCTTGCTGGGTCTCGCCGCCGGGAAGGGCGCGTACCGGGAGAGGCGTCTAGATATACCCAGGCTCCTCCCGCCAAAGCGGCTGGGAGCCAATCATTGCACCCGGTTCTGCAGCATGCAATTCTTACCTTGCAACCCCTTATTTTGCTGCGCTGCTCACCCCAGCAGCAATGGCTGCCCCTGGTTATTCAGGTGCATCTTATTTACTGAAAAGAAGCCTGGGAGCAATGCATAAAGAGTAAATGTGGCAGGCCCCAGTGAAAATGGAAGTGAGAAGACTCAGGGAATGAAAGTGAGGTCATTTTTTGATTGGGTGGGAGAAATAAGTTTCCTCCTGAGCTCCGCACAGCAAGCAGGAGACAACTGAGTCTTCTGTAATCGATGCTTTTAAAAACAAAATGTATTGTATCATTTGAATTTTACAGTTTATAATAATATCCTTCTTCATACATTTTCAAACAATACATTTCCCCCCCTTTTCTCCCTCCCCCCGTTTCATCTTCTTCATAGTTTCGTCACACAAACAGCAGTAAGTTCATTCTCTGTAGCCTCTTCTCCCATATTTCTTCATGGACTCGAGCTTCTTTCATCCAGTCCATGTGTATTGTCCATATCGTCAACATTTCTTTCTGTTTATCTTGCCACGTCTTATTTTTTTCTGTAATCGAGGCTGAGCCCCCCAAAATCACAATTCGTGCAGGTTCCCCAAGGCGACACCTGGCAATCAGGTGGCCCTCTCCTCCTCAGCAGAGGCATAATCCCAGATGCCTCCACCACTCACACTCTGTCTCAGAGGGGTGTGTGATGCATAATTTATATATCAGATTCAGATTCAGAGACCTTTATTAGGCATATACAATCCAGGGAGAGTAAGGAGTAAATCCAATAGGAAACAGTAAAAGTAACATGGTCAGCAGCCAAGTGACCCTAGTTCAAAATGAGCAGCATTTTGTATGCTACGATTTCCGTTATTTCAGCCTCGGGATTGTTGAGCAGGAAAATCATCTTTGCACCGATAGGAAGATCTGGGAATCCAACTGAGAATCCAACCGAGGTTAAGGCAGAGAAGTCAAGCCTAAAGCTGTTATATTTCGGGCAGGAGAGCGAGATGTGTTCAAAGGAGTCAGGGTAAGGAGGGCAGAAAGAACAGTGTCGATCATGCCGAGGGATGTTTGAGAACCGGCCTTGAAGTAAAGACGATGGAAAGGAATTGGATCTTGCTCTTGAGAACGCCCATCTGAGTTTATGGTTAGGAAGTTGGTTCAGATAATGGCAACACAGAGCTTTCGGGGAATTTTTATTGATTGATTGATTGATTGATTGATTGATTGATTGATTGATTGATTGATTGATTGATTGATTGATTGATTGATTGATTGATTGATTGATTGATTGATTGATTGATTGATTGGTCGGTCTTGATAGACCGCCCAACCCCCGAAGGGCTCTGGGCGGTGTACACTGAGACATAAAACAAATACAATATAAGATCTCATAAATACAATATAACAATAAAACATCAAAATTCATTAAAATGCATAATACATAATACATAAAATACATAATCCCAAAGTGCAGGGGCGAACAGGAACTTGGTGCCTTGTTCAAAAGATATTGATATTCCTGCTCAAATAATTTGTTTTCCAATGTATTGTCGAAGGCTTTCACGGCCGGAATCACTTGGGTGCTGTGTGGTTTCCAGGCTGTATGGCCGTGTTCTAGCAGCATTCTCTCCTGACGTTTTGCCTGCATCTGTGGCTGGCATCTTCAGAGGATCTGAGGCTCTTCAGAGGATCATCTTCAGAGGACCCTCACCTATTGACCTTTACTCACAGGTATATATACTCCACTTGCTTTCCTTTCCTACTGTCAGATCCTCTGAAGATGCCAGCCACAGATGCAGGCGAAACGTCAGGAGAGAATGCTGCTAGAACACGGCCATACAGCCCGGAAACCACACAGCACCCAATTTGTTTTTCAGTTGATGAAAAACCTTGTTAGCAGTGAGCATGAGCAAGGAGTCCCAGGCCAGGCCTAATGAGGAGATCTTAGCCTCGATTAGTAGCCACCAGTCAGAGGTCTGGAGTTCATCCATCACTAGTTGGACCAAGCTGTGGGAAATTTACATATCAGCGGTGAATCTAGTGGTTCTGACATTATGCATCTTCCAATCACACGTCTCTTATTAAGTCCATCTGATATAGGTTTATTATGAAGTCAGGGTTGCCGGAAGAAAAGAAAGTCTTGTCTCTTTGGCAAAGGCTTGCTGGAATGTTATTTGCCGGATGATGCCTGCTATGCAAATCTTCATCGGTCTGTTACAACACATTTAAGGGACAGGACAGGTTTCTCCTGGTCTGTCTGTCTTCAGCCTGGCACGGCAAGTCTCCACAGTTTACTAGCTAGATTTGAGATATATCAGATATGAAGGGAGCTTTGATGCTCTAAAGCTCATGCCCTGAAAATCTTTTTAGTCTCTAAGGCAATGATGGCGAACCTTTTCGAGACCGAGTGCCCAAATGGCAACACAAAACCCACTTATTGATCGCAAAGTGCCAACACGGCAATTTAACCTGAATACTGAGGTTTTCGTATAGAAAAAAGATTGACTCCGAGGCGTGCGTTACTCAGGAGTAAGCTTGGTGGTAGTCGGTGGCTTTGCTTTGAAACAACTGTGCAACTCTTCCAATGGGTGAATCACGACCCTAGGAGGGTTTACTCAGAAGCAAGCCCCATTGCCAGAAACCAAACTTACTCCCAGGTAAAGGATCGCGCTTTAGTTTAACAGCGCTTAACAGGGTTACCTACACTACTTCCCCAAAACTAGGCCTTAGGTTTAATGCTAATAATCGAGCCCAGCGGCCCAGGCCAGCCTAGATGTGTGTGGGGGGGGGGCACTCTGTGTGTGCCCACAGAGAGGGCTCTGAGTGCCACCTCTGGCACCCATGCCATCACTGTTCTAAGGTGTAACTGGATTTGCATCTAGATGTTCTGCTGTAGACCAGCCTGGCTGTCCTCTGAATCTATCTCCAAATTTTAAACATTCCATGGGATTTGTGAGGCAACTGTGTGTGTGATTTTCTGAGTTCCCTCCCACACCTGTCCCCTCTTCAGGTGACCTTGACTCCCATCCTCTCTGTTCTGTTTGTAGGGCTGCCAACCTCAAGGTGGCTGGAGACCTCTTGAGATCCCAACTGATTTCCTGATGACAGAGATCAGTTCACTGGAGAAAACGGCCACTTGGGAGTGTCGACTGAGTGGCATCATACCTTATTGAAGTCCCTCCCCTCCCCAAACTCCATCCTCCTTCCCTCCCCCTCCCCAAGATCCCCAGAGTTGGAACCCTATTGATTTATGTTTTTAAAGAGCCCCCAACATTGGGGACACTGAGACAGTCAACAGGCCTATCCCTTTAATACAAACTCACTGTGTGGAAAGGGTCAGTTGAACCTTTTCCTGGCATGGAGGTAGAGAACATCACCTGGAAAATAAGATCCCATTAAGCCTCTATTAAAGGGACAGGATTTTTTTTTCTCTCCAGGTCATTGGCAGTCCATATTACCCTTCCCATATTTGGAGTTATAGGAAGAGTTCTTTGTTTTTTGGACATTGACAAGAGATGCAAAAGATACTGAAAATAAACGTTGTATCAGATTTCAAATGTATGCTATTAAGCATGTGCCAAATAATATACCAAAATTATATAATGAATTGTTTAGATATATGGTCACAGCAGCAGGTATTGTATTTGCAAGAAGGTGGAAAGCTCAACATTACTCCGATTTTATGGAACGGATGAGTAAGTTGACTGACTATTCAACAATGGCTAAACTAACATCTTTGAAGCATGACAGACCTTCTATAGAGTTAAAGTGGATTTTTTTCTTAAATTAGATAAACCAGTAAACAATAAACTGAGTAATTTTATAGACTATGATCTGGGTAACTAAAGACATGAAGGGCAATATATCTATATATATAAAAAGCTAACAGTGACTTTGTTAGTCACGCCCTAACACCGAAACAGCTGGACGGATCGCCCCCAAATTTTCAGATAACGTTCCTCCCTGTTCTGGGCAGGTAATCGGCGCTTCAAATTGCCAAAAGTCCATACCTGAGCTAGGTAAAAGTCTTTTTCCTGGCACGCCAGGCCATGAAGCTGGCTGTGTTTAACTGTCACCCTTAGAATGTTCGTGCAGCCTGTCTGTCTGTGGCCTGAGGGCTTAGAATGTTCGTGCAGATGGGCAGAGATGAGCAGTGGAAACAGTAAACAGGTAATACTGTTAGATAATATGAGTGAAAGGAAACACATACACACTTTGCCGTGTGAGACATCATGTGGGGTTCCCCCCCTCACACGCAGGTAACTTTCACTCTCTGTGCCTCACCCACTGCTACCACACGATACACATCCAGCTCATTCTCACACACCACACTCTGCCCCCCCTCACCTCCAACCACCACTTACCCACTTCCTCACCCATATTCACCACAGCTCTCTTTTACTAAAAGTGAGCTGGAGTTTGCCTTTTTCTTTTAAGAAAATCTGCGGGGTGGGGGCGAACCAACACTACTGGCTCCGCTTCTTTTGCACGTGGCCCTTTAAGAACCCAGGGAGCTGGCCTCAATCTAAATGCCTCACCACCCTGCCTCTGCTGCATGACTGGAATAGCCTCCTTGCCCCAGTTCTGCCTTACCTAAGCCAGGACTGTGCATGTCAAACAGCCTCATGGACAGCGGGATTCGCACTGTGGACAGTTCCGTTGTGGAATGGAAAGGGTTACCTTATACTAAAAAATAAGACAGCACCATATAACGATGTGCATTGAAAAGGGAAAGAGGGGTTCCATTTGACCACCCCAAAAGGCTATGCTGCGGATCATTGGACCTGCATGGACATCTGCGTGGGTTGCAGATGAGAAGGACAATTGCCACAGCAACGCGTGGCCGGACCCCGCTAGTATATTCATACATTTGAACTCTAGAATGTAATGATGTTGGAAAACTGGGTGGCAGAATTAAGTTTTCCCCGTTCCATTTCTGACTAGAGATCTGTGAAGCTTAATAAACTGTGCTCGCTGGTTCTCGGTGACTGCAAAGAGGAGAATTAATCCTGCACACTGTTTTAGGTGCTTGCTTTTGTTGACTGAACAGGTTGCTAAGAGAGTAATGGCTGCTATCATTTGACTACCGTTCCACAGGCTAAGCCTTAGTCCTGCTCTTTCAAGAAAGATTCCTCGTCTCCACATAGCGATCTAAGATGTGGGGTTTCTCTGCAAACCGGCCTGCTGTGTGAGGTCTTGAAAGGAAAGCCGATATTCTGCTCTATTAACGTGTCCCCGTTGGGATACCATCATTCGATCCCTCTGTGGAAATTTTTTTTCCTCCTAGGTCAAAACCGTAGAGCCCTTTTCATGGCCACATCTGAATGTCTGCGGCTTGCAGACTTTCCTTTAGCAGCAGGATCAAGCGGGCTCCCACCTTCAAGCAGGTGACGCGTCCAACTCAGTCAATGGGTCTACTTGCAGAAAGCGGAGCGCGGCCCATGCATGACTCAGAAACTCAAATTCCTTCACAGTTGTGCTGGCAGACAGAAAGCCAGAGTGCACTTTATCACTTAATTGGCTGTTCCCTCCTCTCCGAGACATGGAACAGCCCATACCGTTCTTCAACAAGGGTGGGTTTGTATGCTGGTTTTGCCCTTAGGGTTTCCCTGAAGAATCTGCAGACGGATTTCTGTCACTTGTAAAGTGATCGGGACCTTGCGTAAGCACTCAACATGGCCCAATAAAACAACAGTGCCTTTGGGATCTGGAAAACGTTGGCCTTTTGTAATCCGCTAACAGTTCTCTAGATTTATATGATGCGAGTCACTGGAACCCGGGATAATTTGTCTAGGGAGATTCTTTGCTTTATCCATTCAGTAAAATGTTTATGGCATTCAATTAAAATTGTCAAAGACGGTTGCGTCAATTTAAACCCAAAGTGTAAACCAGCAACACACAAAATGTCAGGAAAGGCAGAACAGAATGCAACAGAGTTATTTGTTTGCTTTGTTTACACCCCAGCTTTCTCCCCAATGCGGTTTCCGCTGTCCTCCTCTTCCCCGTTTTGTCCTCACAAACCCCCACGGGTTGGACCGAGACTGTCCCAACGTCACCAAGCAAGCTTCCGCAACAGTGCGGGAATTCAAATCCAAGTGTCCCAGATCCTAATCCAGTGGTGGTGAACCTTTGACACTCCAGATATTATGGACTACAGTTCCCATCAGCCCCTGCCAGCAAGGCCAATTGGCCATGCTGTCAGGGGCTGATGGGAATTGTAGTCCATAACATCTGGAGTGCCAAAGGTTCGCCACCACTGTCCTAATCTGAAACTGGTGGTTTCCACACAGCATAATAACATCGGGTTGCATCTGTCATTTTTGAATCTGGGCCTATTTTATCCCATTTTTCGTCCTTTGCATGGGTGACCGTTTTCCGTGAAGGAAAAGTTGAAGTCCGGGGGGGAAGGGGGGCAATCTGTTTTCATTCTGCCCCTCTGCATGAACCTGCCTGTTTTTTTTTACAATGCAAAAGGAAGCGCACGGGTGCAAACAACCTCTCCCCTGACCTGGCTTCCCCTCCACAGGACTTTAAAGTTTGGATTTAACTCTCATTTACAATCCTGATTTTGAGGGGAAGCTAGGATTCTCTGCATGAGAAGGGAGAGAAGACTGTGGAAATATGCTCTGTTTATTTTATTTGCTCCATTTCTTCCCTGCCTTTCACTCCAATGAGGACCCAAAGCAGCTTATATTATTCCAGTCACCTCCGTTTTACCCTCACAACTGTGCTGAGAACGTTTAACTATCCCAAAGTAGCAGAATGGGGAATTCGAACCTGGTTTTTCAGATCCTAGCAGTCGGCCTGATGTTTTCTGGGAATGGGAGCTAAAGTCGGAAACAGTCAGTACTTAAATGGGAGACCAGGCAAACCGCCTCTTGCAATGGCAAACCACCTCTTGCCTTAGAATCATAGAGGGCCCCTCCGCACTGTAGGATTCAACCTTAGTTCAATGTAGTTCCGACCCGGGTACTCCGCACAGCCGTAGTGTTCGACTCATGTCTGTCTCTGCTCCCCCCCCCACCGTCAAATTTTTGAGCTCAACTGGGAGGTACGACTTTTTGCCGAACCCGGGTTGCACTCAAGCCGACGCCGGCGGAGTGCGGAATCTCCCTCGCCTCGACTCTGCCAGCCGGCCAATCACAGTGCAGTATTTCAGCCATGCGCAGAACGGGAGACTCACGGCGGCGAAAAGTGCGCCTTCAAAAAAAAACCCTTCTCGTGCACGAAGCAACGGCTCAGCTCTGCTCGTTCTGCTCCGACAGAGAAGGCTCGCAAAAATGCAGATTCCCGCCAGTTTGTGACAGGCGGGAAATTGGCGCTTTGTGATGTTGTCACAACGTAGCTCCTATGTGGCAAAACGAAAAAAAGGGACGCGCGCCACATTTCCCGCCATAGAACAGCAGCCAATCGGGAATGAGGAGCGAAAGACGCAAGGAGGTAACCCCGCCCTCTGAACTCGGGTCCGGAGAGACGACCCAGCTGCTGTGCGGAATAACAGAAGAGTCGAGCTCAGGTAACGATTTCCGCAGCCCCGAGTCGACCCTTGGTTGCTTCTGCTTTGCGGAAAGCCCCAGAGTTGGAAAAGACCCCAAAGGCCATCAAGTCCAACTACTTGCAATGCAGGAACATACAATTAACACCCCATGATCTGGTTGCTGTAAATTGGTTGGGACTCAAGGGCAGACTCTTCTTCTCCTAGATCCCAGTCTGATGCTCTAAAAACTCCACTATGCTTGTTCTTGGCCTTTGAAAGTGGAGTTGAGAGAGGCCGCTCCTTCAAAGATATACTTGATTCCCAACTAATATCCCTCTCACATTTTCAATACGGCATCATTGTTCCAATTGATAAAAAGCCATCCAAAAGTGTCAGGTCACTTCAGAAGAAGAAAAATATCTTCGACTTCTAGGCTGAATTCTGTTTGGTAAATAGGGACTATTGTTTTGAGAAGAATGTAACCGGCATTCATTATGTTTTGACTCAACATACTTCATGGGGAAATACAGGAAGTGGTACAGACTGAAATATTCCCTTCTGTTATCTGACCTGTAACTACTTGGCTGCCGTCCAAAGCTGTAGCTTTCAAGCAGACAACACACCCATTGACAAGGAGGTTTTTGGCCCTTTAAAGTTGCATCTCAATTCAATGGGTGCCATGTGTATAAATTATGGCAGTGAAATAACTGGAAGATGTTGTTGAATTTAAAAGCCCCCCCCCCCCCTTAACCTTTTACAGATCTATCTGTTTAGACAGCTAGCAGGCCATAGAATCCCCACAACACTTTTATTAGTAAAAGGTTTTTTTTAATAAAAAATAACTCTATTTGGGTTTTTTTAATTTATTTTTTTAAGAGGCTGATTTCAAATGGCTCATGAAGAAGAAGAAGAAGAAGAAGAAGAAGAAGAAGAAGAAGAAGAAGAAGAAGAAGAAGAAGAAGAAGAAGAAGAAGAAGAAGAAGAAGAAGAAGAAGAAGAAGAAGAAGAAGAAGAAGAAGAGGAGTTTGGATTTATATCCCCCCTTTCTCTCCTGCAGGAGACTCAAAGGGGCTTACAATCTCCTTTCCCTTTCCCCCTCACAACAAACACCTTGTGAGGTAGGTGGGGCTGAGAGAGTTCCAAGAAGCTGTGACTAGCCCGAGGTCACCCAGCTGGCGTGTGTGGAAGTGTACAGGCTAAACTGAATTCCCCAGATAAGCCTCCACAGCTAAGGCGGCAGAGCTGGGAATCAAACCCGGTTCCTCCAGATTAGATACGTGAGCTCTTAACCTCCTATGCCACTGCTCCCCAGCAGACTTGGTAGTGCTGCAAAGTGGTGCCATCACATCATAGCAACCCTTCATGGGGTTTCCAAGTCAAGAGATGCTCAGAGTTGGTTTGCCAGTTCCTGCCTCTGCAGGGTGACCCTAGATTTCCTAGGTGGTCTCCCATCAAGACTGATCAAGACCGACCCTGCTTTGCTTCCGAGATCTGATGAAATCAGGAAACCTTAAGCCAGCATAGGATCCAGACTGACATGGACAGAAATTCACAAAACTAAATATTCCTCTCCTTCCCTCAAAAATCCCTTAAACTTCCTGAAGAGCCGAAGGTTGGGGAAGAGGGGTCTTGACCAATAGTCCATGTGGTCCTTCAAACAGGCAGGGCCAACATCATAAGTGCTAGGGATGCCCCAATATTCCATGTGACATGCAGTGGTGGGATCCAAAACTTTTAGTAACATTTTCCCATGGTGGTGGGATTCAAACTCTGTTGCGCCAATTTACTGGAGGTCCCTGGCCCCTCAATGACATGCTGCTGGCCTCCATTCTGAGCCAGGGCCTTCCTGGCCCCGCCTGGTGGAACACTCCCTCCTCCAAGGTCACAGCCACTGCGCCGGACCTTGGATGGGACAACGAATGCCACACAGGGCCTGTAAGACTGCCACGGGCCTTTCGGTTTCGACGCCTTTGGTGCCCCTCCTCCTAGACTCTTCAAGTTCTGCGCGCTACTGCTGAGGAGGATGGGCCCTAATAACATCAGGACCCATTATTTCACATTAGAGTGGCAAAATCACCAATTTGTAAGCGGCTTGCGCACAAATCATTTAGTAACCTACTGTTGGGAACCTGTATGTTTTAGCTGATGTTTTATCTGTACACCACCCTGACCCCTTCGGGGATAGGGCGGTATACTAAATTTAATTAATAATAACAAGCTCACAAACACACTCACACAACAACAACAACAACAACAACAACAACAACAATAATAATAATAATAATAATAATAATAATAATAATAATACGTGAAATAATCAAGCTCTCTCTCTCACACACAGTCTTTTGTGAGATCTGTAGCAACAAGAGGGACATCTCTACCAGCACATGAGCGCACAGATAAGAATATATAAATATTCTGTGCTGGATCTCGTCTAAATTCTATGCACAGAGACACAACTTCTCCATAGCCTTCTCTCTCCCAAGGAAGCTCAAAACGTCACTGGAATGTTGCCTCTAGCAGGACAGGGCACCCCCACAAGCAACATGAGGGGGAGGAGATGAATTGATCCCCCCGGCCCATTTGAAGTTTTTCAACAGGATCCAACCCATTGCGTGGCTGTTCACTGATGTATACAAATTGTAATGCATCAACGCACGGCCGTTTCTCATTTTGTTATCCTTCTCAAGAGCTTGTCTTCCGAAATATCTCCATGACAGCAAGGTCCCTTGGGTCAGTCCCACTAGAACACAGGCGTCAAACTCGTGGCCCTTCAGATGTTCATGAACTACAATTCCCATCAGCCCTTGCCAGTATAGCCAATGCTCATGTTGGGAGGGACTGATGGGAATTGTAGTTCATGAACATCTGGAGGGCCGCACGTTTGACATCCCTGCACTAGAAGCAGCCCATAAGTCCAAGACAGAGTTGCACATGTGTATTTCACAATGACCACCGTAAGATTTATTTACTTGTATAGCGGGGGCCAGGTGGGTGGACAGTCTGCAGAGATTACTGTACTGCATAACATGCTCAACTATCTGCATGCCTCCTTGAGTATTCTAAGCATGCAGGTGCTCTGCAGAGAACAGATAGCACCAAGACATAAATATTTTGCGGGTGCTAATGGAGTTAAACAGTGGAACAAAGTGATTGTACAGGCATTTAAGACGGGATGTGCAGATAGCTCATTACATTTGCATATCCTGTCCTAAGCATCTTTAATTGGAAGTGATCCCATTGAACTCCCTGGTCAATGAGCCAAGCTTATGCAGGCCTTCTCTGAATTAATAGTCCACGGGGCTTGCTCCTGAGGAAATCTACAAAAGAATTGAACGGCTCGGATTTTTTCACCGGGACCCATGCTCGAAAGTTCGAAACATTAGCAGCGGTCTCACGTAGCACGAGGAAAGCAGCGCTCGTGCTGAGCTTTCCGGCTGCCTCCTCTCACTGCGGCCTGCTGAGCTTCCCACAAGTCAGATCCCTGGGGATCAGCATCCTCCCCCCCCCCCCGAATAGCAGGGACAGTCTGTACTTGGAGGGGACAGAATGGAAAATCACCCCTCCCTTCTCCATTATCAGAAGCATCTTCCATCAGCGAGGGAGAAAAAAACATACTTAAGATCTATTATGTCAGCTGCTCCTGTACATATTAACTCAAAGCGAAGTCTGTGTCATTACAGCTTTCGACATGCCCCTTTATCTTTAAGATAATAATGTTCATACCCCCTCCCACTACCTCAGCTCTGCTCCTTTATCGGTCCCAAATTCTACTCTACCCTTCATTTAAAGATCAAAACAAACATGTCCTGGGAGTTCTATGCTGGGATTTCTCACATTTCAACTTAGTTTTCAGAAAGGTGGGTCCTGGTTGCCTTCTGAGGGTGGGAACCACCTGGGTGAATCCTCTCCAATAACCACACTGGACTCTTTGCTGGGATAAACATTTTGGCCATAGCTATTTTATTAGCCAACCAAAACAGAAGCGTGAGGCGTAGCATTGGTCTTGATCTGGCCTGTCTGCTTCATAGCGAGGCTCCAACGGGCGGATGCCCTGTATTGGACTTGCTCCGCTGAAGGGCTCTGCCGGGCGGACGCTCCTGGCAAGAGGTGATCCCCATTTGCCGGTTCGGCAGGGCGGTTGCCTCTTGCCGCCGTCGGCACTTCCAGATCATTACCCATGCGCCACCGCCGAACGGCTATGACAGAAACATGCAACAACCGAATGAACCCAGGGAGAGGTGGGTGGGCAAATCGCCGGCTGGCCAAAGCACATGGCCAGAACAAAGGAGGGCTTTCCCCTTTAAAGGGTCAATCCGCCCTCCCCTCCTGGTGACGTCAGCCCTTGCCCAACACGGCCCGGGCTTCGCTTCCGCCCTCAGTTAAGCGGAAACGGTCACCTTGGCTCCACCTATCCCACCCCCAGGGGCAACCGCAGCCGGTGGGTGATTCACAGCTGTCTTTTGGGTCTGGATGACAGCACAGTGGGTTTTCAGCCGTCTCCTCTGCACCCTTTCCCTGATCTAAAATGGCCCCATGAAGTCGCCTTTTGTCCCGTTGGGTTAAATTTACACGTGACACGAAAGTCAAATCTTGAAGGCACTGGATTCACAGTAACTCCTAAGATGCTGTTTGAAACAGAGAGGGGAATGCAATGTAAAACATGCATAACGTATGCAATTTTTCAGTACAAATTAAAACAATGATTCCTAGTGTATTGGTTCTACCTGGAAAACTAAGCTAGGTAATTTAAACATTTACCTGTTGGTGAATGCTTGAAGGTGGGAGCATATTATTCCCATCTTGCAACCACCGTTCATGGAGAATATGGAGGAGGGGGATCTTTGGTTACTTCCTGACTTTACTGGGCCCCCCTGCAAGTCAAGAATGGCAGTAGAGTCAACATGGTGGATTACGTGTCAGTCTCTGCAGCTACAAACCCCAGTTCAAGCTGTGGTGGGTTTTCTGGGTGGTGTGGCTGTGGTCTGGTAGATCTTCTTCCTAGACACGGTGTGTAACAGACTTCTCTCTGTGATACACCTCTGAAGATGCCAGCCACAGACAGAGGCGAAACGTTAGGAACAAGATCTACCAGACCACAGCCACACAGCCCGGAAAACCCACCACAAACAGTTGAATCCAGCCGTGAAAGCCTTCAACAATACCAGTTCAGGTATAGATTCCTTTGCTGGTAGTGATTGCTAAATCCCTATATAAGGGTTATGCCACAACCATGTCCAGAAATGGAACTGTGTTCAAAGGTGTTGGTCAGTTTCAGGCATGAGCATTTCACCCAGTTCATACCGAGCAATCATGAACACAAAACAGGTCTGCGTTGGGTTTTTGCAAAACCGAGCCTACACAGCCGAGCCTGAGTCTATGTTTATTAAGCTACTGTTGTAAACTTCCCATATAAATCATGATTTATATAATATTTAGGCTAGGAACTATGGTCTTTAATGTATGTATTGTTTATATTGTACGTGTTCGTTGTTAGAAGCTGCCCTGAGCCCAGCTTTGCCTGGAAAGGTGTGGGATAGAAATCATACAAAATAAGTAACTTGCTAGGATGACAAATGCAGGATAGAAATTCTCAAATAAATACACTTAAGGGTTTATTGGGATGAGGAACCTATCATGTGAATTTCTACCAGAAGTGTATAGTTAAAGCAGCCCATAATTCAGCTGTAGAGGCAGCTTCATATGCTTGAAGTGTATGAGGAGAAGTCTTAGCTCAGTGGCAGACAGAAGGTCCCAACTTAACTGGCATCTCTAGTTAAGAAGAAGAAGAGTTTGGATTTATGCCCCACCTTTCTCTCCTGCAAGGAGACTCAAACTCCTTTTCCTTCCTCTCCTTGCAGAAGATACCTTGTGAGGTCGGTGGGGCTGAGAGAATCCTGAATGAGCTGTGATTAGGCCAAGGTCACCCAGCAGGAATATAGGAGTGGGGAAACAAACCTGGTTCACCGGATAAGACTCTGCCACTCATGTGGAGGGGTGGGGAATCAAACCCGGTTCTCCAGATCAGAGTCCACGTGCTCTAAACCCCTACACCATGCTCAAGGGTCAAGGTGATGTGAAAGTCCTTTGCCTGAGCGCCTAGGGAGCAGCTGCCAATCCAAGTGGACAAATACTGATCTTGTTGGACCAATGGTCTGATTCAGTCTACGGCAGTCACATGTATTCATGTATTGTGCTGCCACATAGACTGGTGCCTACGATGTGGTGGTGGCATCTCATGTCTGGCCATCTGAGCAGCCTGAATTTCTGCACCATCCGTGAGAAAAGTGTGTTTAGGACACTGCATGATGGAAGGCAGCTCAGTATCTGGGCCTTGTCTGGTTCTTGCTAGCCCCTGCCCGCCACCACAGAAGTTTGGACATCACTCTTTTCACAACTGCCCCAGCTCATGTTGATTGACACGCGCTAAAGACGACTGGGAATTACCCTGGGCCGCTGTTGCAGGGGGAGGCGAAACCAGCAGATGCCACCCGAGTGAGGGCGGAAGGGGAAAGGGAGGATTTGCAACCTGTCAGCTTAAAGTACTGACTGGAAATGCCACAATAGACTAACAGCCCAATCCAGAGTCACGTAGGGTTAGGGAGAGGGAGTGGCAGAGAGGGAGGGGGAGGGGTGATGTGCAAGGGGAGGGAGGGGATGGGAAGGTGGGAGGGGTGGCATGCAAGGGAGGGGGAGGGGGCAAGGGCTAACATCACCGGAGGAAAGGAGGGGCGAAACGAGGCTTTAAAGGAGCTCGCCCTCCTTTGTGCCGGCCATGTGCTCGCTGGATGACGATTTGCCTGCCCACCTCTCCCTAATTTTTCTTATGTGTTAATGCATGCTTATTTGGTCATAACCTCGATACATGGTGTTTTGGCGCATGGGTATTGATCTGGAAGGGCAAGGGGAAGGGAACTAGGGAGCTAGGCCTTCCCCTTGGGAACGGCGACAATGGCAAGAGGCGACCACCCTGCCAAACAGGGCCAAAGGGGGAACACCTCTTGCCAGGAGTGGCCGCCCGGCAGAGCCCTGCAGTAGAGCGAGGCTTGGGTACAGGGCGCCCGCCCTGCGGAGCTTTAGCATGTAACCCGCATGACCAGATCCAGACACATGCTTTGCCTCACACTTCTGCTCAGTAAAATGGCTATGGCCAATTTATTACCCCAGCAAAGGAGTGGTGTGTATTATTGGTAAAGGGTTTCGCACAAAATAGGTCCACCCTCGGATAGCAACCAGCTCGACCCTTTTCTAGACCTTCTGGAGGTTGTGGCTGTTCCTCCCAACTAGCAACAATGAGCTGTTTTGTGAGCTTATCTGTTTCATCGAAACACCTCTAGAGTAAGTGATTGGAGGGCTGCGGCCTTCATCATTCCTTCCCCTCACGCATCGTGTGGAGAGTCCATATTCGTGTGCCAATGTTATTAATGTTTAACATTTACAATAATTAATCATTCTGGGACAAGAAATCCTAATCTTGGCATAAATGACAGGAATGACTCTTGTTGTCAGAGTTCCAAAAACGTCTGGTTGGTCTTTGGAAGTGTCGGGAGATGTGACCCGGTTTGTTTTGCTACCTTGAGTCAGGTAGGGGGATTTCCGATTTTGTTGGGTTCTCTCCTAGGCAACCGGAGTTGCTCATGCCAGGAATTGTTTTCTTTGCATTTTATCCAGCATGGGCCTTTTGCTTTCCGAAGAGCTGTGAGTCACCTCACCTTCCTTTCTCAGGAAAAGGGAACTCTCTCTTCTGGTGTCAGCAAAGAACAGAAAACCCGGCCAGCTTCCGTCTACAGGGTTTTTCCATTTCTTTATGGAGAATTCTGAATAGTCTTCTGAATTTGGCAAAGAATTTGCTGAAGGATTTATGAGCAGAGTATTTAACACCAATGTCAATTGAAGGGTTTTAGGGTCGGTGGGAAGGACACTCCCTTCCTGCCATCAGATTGGGGATATCGCTGGCTGACCTCCGCCAAGCCCAGTGGTGGGATTCAGCAGGTTCGCACCACTTTGGTACAACCGGTTGTTAAAATGGTGCTTGTAAACAATCAGTTGTTACTGGTTCTGGTGGGTTTTCCGGGCTGTGTAGCCATGGTCTGGTGGATCTTGTTCCCAGCGTTTCGCCTGCATCTGTGGCTGACATCTTCAGAGGTGTAAAACAGACTTTTCTCTGTGATACACCCCTGAATATGCCAGCCACAGATGCAGGCGAAACATTAGGAACAAGATCCACCAGACCACGGCCACACAGCCCGGAAAACCCACCAGAACCAGTTGAATCCGGCCGTGAAAGCCTTTGACAAATCAGTTGTTAAATTATTTGAATCCTACCACTGGCCAAGTCCCTTGTTGATCTCACATCTGATACAAAGTGCATAAGAACATAAGAACATAAGAACTAGCCTGCTAGATCAGACCAGAGCATCTAGTCCAGCACTCCGCTACTCGCAGTGGCCCACCAGGTGCCTTTGGGAGCTCACGTGCAGGAGGTGAAAGAAATGGCCTTCTGCTGCTGCTGCTGCTGCTCCTGAGCACCTGGTCTGCTAAGGCATAAGTCCAAACAATCATCAATCAATCAATCGATCGATCGATCAATCAATCAATCAATCCATCAATCAATCAATAATTTGAATCCCACCACTGGCCAAGTCCCTTGTTGATCTCACATCTGATACAAAGTGCAAGATGGATACCCATCTTTCAAAAGTGTCTCTGTAAACCTGCCATTTGCCTGCAGTGTTTAAATCAATTAAACAGTGTTTAAATCAATTTTGTCCTTGTGCCTCATTTATTTACTAATTGCATTTATCACATCGCGTAAGACTCTCAGGATATCTCTCGTCCAAGAACTGATTCAAATCTCTTGAGCTTCAACAAGGCTTCCCATCCTTTTCAAAAGCTAGACTGCAGTCCAGGAAAACATCCTAGGCCCCTCCCACACATGCAGAATAATGCATTTTCAATCCACTTTCAATGCACTTTGCAGCTCTTTCAAACAATTGTGCAAGTGGATTGGTGCCTTCTGTATCTAATCTGGAGGAACCGGGTTTGATTCCCAGCTCTGCCGCTTGAGCTGTGGAGGCTTATCTGGGGAATTCACATTAGCCTGTGCACTCCCACACACGCCAGCTGGGTGACCTTGGGCTAGTCACAGCTTTGCGGAGCTCTCTCAGCCCCACCTATCTCACAGGGTGTTTGTTGTGAGGGGGGAAGGGAAAGGAGATTGTAAGCCCCTTTGAGTCTCCTGCAGGAGAGAAAGGGGGGGATATAAATCCAAACTCTTCTTAAGAGACCAACAAAAAAATCGGGGGCAGGGGAGATAAACTTTTGAAAGTCAAACTTTCCTTTGTCAGATGCAAGATGATTTTCAATGACTTCCTGGCCTGCTATCTATTGTACTTCCTGTGTTTCCTTTTCTCTGTATATTTCAAGCTTTTTCTTTTGCCCGCATGTACCGATTTCATTTTTTCATCCTTCTTACCATGTTGTGCAGACCCCTTTTCACAGAACAGCAAGTTTATAATGTGCTCTTCCTTGTGCCCTTGAGGGTGGGATCAGTGGACGATTTTCGCAAATATTTTTTTCCTCAAAAGTTCTTTGTTCATCCTTTCTGACTCATCGGCTCCTGGCTTGTTAAACACAATGATCTCAGGATCAGGGCTTCAATGAGGTAGTGTCTTAGATCTGTGACTCATCCCGTGGCACTTTGCAACTCAAGGGAATAAAATGCCAGTCTTCTCAAAACATGTGGCCAGTCTGAACATTTTTTCGATTGTGAAGATCAAGAAATGCATGGAACAGGAATATTTATTTATCTAAAGTAGGGAGAGGCCATGAAAAGTATAGAGGGACTTTAAAAAAATCTCTTTTGTGTCCCCCACCCTCACTAATATTAGTGAAATGGAAATTAGAAAGGCATCAGACAACACAACAACAACAACAACCTTTATTTGGCATTTAAAAATAGGTTCTAGAGCAGTGATGGCGAACCTTTTCGAGACCGAGTGCCCAAACTGCAACCCAAAACCCACTTATTTATCGCAAAGTGCCAATGCGGCAATTTAACCGGAATACTGAGGTTTTAGTTTAGAAAAAATGGTTGGCTCTGAGGCGTGCGTTACTTGGGAGTAAGCTTGGTGGTAGTCGGTGGCTTTGCTTTGAAGCAACTGTGCGGGTGAATCACGACGCTAGGAGGGTTTACTCAGAAGCAAGCCCCATTGCCAGCAACCGAGCTTACTCCCAGGTAAAGGATCACGCTTTAGTTCTTTGCATGAAAATCAGTGGGGTTTAACAGCACTTAACAGGGTTACCTACACTGCTTCCCCAAAACTAGTTCTTAGGTTTAAGGTTAATAATCGAGCCCAGCAGCCCAGGCCAGCCTAGATGTAGTATAGGTGATTACCGATGACCTCTGTGTGTGCCCACAGAGAGGGCTCTGAGTGCCACCTCTGGCACCCGTGCCATAGGTTCGCCACCACTGTTCTAGAGCATTGCCAGACATTTTTGAAATACAAATCAAGAGTACATTCAAAGCGCAGACAGGAAGACTGTATATAGCAGTATACATTACTTAGAAAGTTCTGTCACTTGTAAAAGAAATTTTGCTACTTTTTCCAAGAGCACGACATCTGTGTTGTTTAACAGAAGCTCCACAACAGAACAGTCAGAGTCACTTTCAGATTTGTCTAGGGCCAGCCTGGGAGAGAAATTCCTAATGCCCACATATCTCGGACAGTCAAGAATAATGTGAGCAAGAGTCTCCACTTGGTTTTTACAGTGTGGACAAACCCGATCCTGGAGAGGTATGGATAAGTAACGACCCTTTGTAATGGCCAATGGGAAGGTATTGGATCTGGCCCTTGTACATCAGACAATACTAACTGATAACAAAACTTAAGGATATAATGATCAAGCTACAAACTTATACATGGGATATATCACATTTTTATCCCATTCTTCCTCCCCCGGAGCTCAGGGAGGAATGCATGGTTCTTCATTTTATCTGCACAACCACCCTGTGAAGTAGGACTCAGAGACACTGAAGCCCTTTCCACAAAAGCAAAATAAAACGTCCTGAGGTAGGAAATGAAATGTTTCCCCCGAAGAGTTTCACATAGTTTTATCTGCAGCCTCAAAACATTTTATTTGCATCCTGTTCCCTAGAGATTTTTTTTTTCTGAAAACATTTTGAAAATGTTTTCACTTGCTGTCTATCGGTCTTTAAGACGTTTATCTTGCCTCCCGGGCTTCCTTATCAGCAACGTTTTCTGAGCGTGTGCTGTATTTTCATCAAGTTTTTTTTTTAATTGGGGGTCGTGTCTCTGTAGCTCCAAAGACACCGCCTGAGAGAATCACAGCACAAGGTTTGGAAGCTTCATAGCATTGGATCCAGAGGTGGGATCCAGCAGGTTCTCACAGGTTCCCGAGAGTAGGTTACTAATTATTTGTGTGTGCCGAGAGGGGGTTACTAATTGGTGATTTTGCCACGGGATTTTTGCCTTAGCTACGTCCCTCCTCTCAGCAGTAGCGCGCAGAACTTAAAGCAGTCTAGCAGGAGGTGCACCGGCGTGCGTGGCAGCCTGCGCCTGCATGAA